>NW_027020280.1:0-31400 GCF_910592395.1 Lineus longissimus | reverse complement strand
AGACTAATGAACCTTCTGTCAAATGAAATTGATATTTTTTTGCTTCAATGATGTCACTGTGCAAACTGGATAACTTGATTTTCTGTAATTACTGGTTCTTTAGCCATAGCAAGTATATGCCACTGCAAGTAAAGCTAATTCAGTTGCTGCTACCTGCGATTGAGCTTTGACAAGCAATCAGCGTCATTTACTAACCACAGTTGTCACTCATGGTTCTGTTGCTGGAAAGAAAATGCTTTATTTCCATGGTGCTTTGAACTACGTACTGTAAACCGTGAAATTTTCCAAATGCTAAAAGTTGGTGAATTTACTCATTTTCAATAATTGGCATTTGCTACCCAAATTAACTAAACCAGTTCATATGCCCCCAGCACAATATGCACTGAACAGGCCATGCACAGGTCCTTGCAGGTTATGGAATGTCGATTGACCGTGATAAGCATTGGCATTGATCTAACCACTCGTCCTTTCCTGGTTACTCTGTGGTCGATCAATTTCCTTGAAGTGGGCCTCGGACTGGGAGTGTTGAATCGTTTCTCTTGGGAATACATGCATGTAGGATGTTTCTCAAAGACAGTTTGTTCAACACAACATGTCTTCTTGGATGATTAATGGTCACTCTTGATTACTGAAGAGTGTAGCCCTTATAGAGGGGCATCCCTATTACAGATGTCAATATGAGAAAATGACTGTCTTTACCAGAAAGATTTAATGTGTTGACGCTTTTAAGTCAGTTGAGCGAAGTCTGTTACACCTAGGCATATTTTTGCATTTAAAACGAGCTATACATGTATGTATCTGGCGCTCCTGGAACGGCTTATTTGTGTCGACATATTATGTCCCTTTCTGCAAATTATCAACACTGATCATCTGTAGCGGAGGATGTGCTACTGACATTCCCAATTTATGGAATCCTAAACACAGCACAAAGACAAAAACACTTCAATTTCAAGAAATAATTTGTATATTTGTTTCCATTATAAAAGGTAACGGTCATGGTCACTTTACTTGCTTACATGTATGTGCACTTAAGTTTCAACTATTTCAAACATAACATTTGAGCAGACACCACTACAATTTCTATCTAGACTTTTTTATACGTTAACCCTAGAAAATCAATCCTCAAGCTTGCCCAGAATCAGGCATGCAACTTGCCAAGCTGGCCTGGCCCGAGGATAAATTGGCTGGAGTCTTCCAATGAAGTAATGTTGTGTTCATCCAGTACGGTTTTTCATTCACAATTTGCATCAGATAGAGAGAAAAATGTACCAAATAAATGTTTGCCTTCAAATAGCAAATAATTGCAAAGTATGCAAATTAACTGCACACATTGGCTGTTTTCATGTGATGCACACATTTTCCCAGGCACGATCCAGGGCTTGCTGCTGCTCGCTACTAGTATGTTCAAAGGCCTGTCTTGAATTTAAGAACATTACAATAGATTACAATAGCAGCATTGATATAACTAAATCTAACAAAAGTATATATGGTTATTATAAAACTAAAATGAAAACATTTAACTCGAAAAATTATTATGCAATTCAAATCTGGAAACCCTGAGTTCATATTTTGACATGAATACATTTCAATTTCATATTGTCAGTGCAATATGAATACACAATATGATTATGAATACATTGCATTCGGGCAGTGCAGAGTCTGATCAATCATATTCAGCAGTAATGATGACTAGCTAAATCTAATAAAACGCTTATATAACGCCTGAAACGTTTTGATATCTTGACATTGAATACATCACAATTGTATTCAGCAGTATTGATATGACTAAAATTTAAAATATGACTATAAAACTAAAAACGATAACATTTTCTGAAACTAGCCTCATTTTCTAAATGAGGAGATTACTATGTACACTATGACTAACTACACCAAGTTTGGGGGACGCTTTTGTTTTATCCCCATACATGCCATAAGCAAAAAGTATGATTGTTTTTTGTTGGTTGGAGGTCTGGTAAGCTACTCCAGTCATGGTTGGTTGTGAAAGACCGGGACCATTCTTGCTGCCACCCCTGTAGTAGCCAGTCGGGAATGATCGGGGACTTTTCCTCATGTCCTCGAAAATGCTCAAATTTAAAAAACAAACGAATTTGATATCAAACAAGCTAGGACGCTGGAAATGGTCGTCGCTTTAATTTGGTTGTAGGTTAACTTTAGGTTGATTTTGGATGGGCATTGCGGAAGGCTGTGAAGCAGATGTGGTAGAATTCTGGCTTTCAGCATTGACCAGAGATGCCCACCATGCACCAACCAAGGTTGTCAGCTTTATTGTCATCAATTTTCAGACGATTTGACGCAAAACTGAAGGAGGAGATGTATTGTTCTGGCCCAAGTTACGATCAACGAGAGCAATCCAGTAATAAAATTCAAAATTCCCGCGCTCACAACATTTGCATTAATTATGGCGGCCAACCAATCGCGCTTCGCTAGTATCGATCAGCCAACTTCTCCCCTTGATTATGGAATTAATAAACTGATATATGATGTCACATTATTGTATCTCTTCAAAAATAATCTATCTGACATAAAACTGATGATAGTTTTGATTGGCGTAATTTCGCTAGAAAAAGGCTTCTTTACCGACTGTCCAAGCGGCCATACAGCGGGCAAGATCCCCAGGTGACTACGGCCTATACATTTATACTACAGTTGTTGTGTATGTAGGTCACCTGGAGATGAGGTTTTTCGCAATTGTTGATTTTTCGACAAAAAACACCGCAAATAGGGCCAGAAAAAATCTATCTCCTCCCTCAGTTTTGCTTCAAATCGTCTGAAAATTCATCACAATAAAGCTGACGACCTTCCCCACAATTCCTTGGGAACAGATTTTGGAATTTCCCGATCGTTGATTTTTAAAAGATTTTTGATTATTTTTTACCCCCCTTTTTTTCACAAAAAGGGGCGCTGCACCCCCCACAAAGCACCCCCGACGCTGAATGTTAAACGCGCACACCCTCCAACAAACAAAAACTACCCCCCAAATTTCGTTAAGATCCATGGTGAAATGCCTGAGTTCTGAGGGGAACAAAATTTCACACCAAATCTGCCAGACTGAAAATAAGGGTAGTCTGGCGACGACCAATTACCGATATCATGAAAATATCACTTTTCCAACATACTGTGAAACGTGAAATTTTTGTGGCTGGTTATTTTCGCGGATTAGCAAAAATTCCTTATTTAGTTTTACGCTACTTATTTTGGCGGATCAGACAACATCTTTCAATAAACTCCATTTAAAATTCCAATTTTGCGGATTACTGACACCCGCAAAAATAGCCAAATTAGAAATACCGCGAAAATTTCCAGTTTTACAGTATCAAATTTCCAAGTCTCAAGACCATACATTTTTTTCTCCAAAAACAACCTATGAATAAATGGCATTTGACCCGAGTCCTCTTGCACAGTTTTGGTACAATATTTAAGAAACAAAGTTAATTCAAAATGCAACACGAGAAATAATTCCCATTAATTTCATCTACGTGTCACTATTGAGACAAGTGTTCAAGTTATGGTTCACATATATGGATGGGCCACCTGATATACACTGTGTCTGGCATTGGACGGCTTAGGCAGAATCGAACCGCCGAGCATGCTCTGAAAAAACATAGCGATTGAAATTTGTCGCCAATTCATCTGCAGAAAAATAATTGCGACTAACATGCAATGTGCATCTACATGTTGTTGCAGTTGGCCTGATGATATCCTCCCCCTCGAGTGAGTTGAAATCCACCTTCAGATCATCGACCAGACAGTCAGAGGATGTCCAGAATATCAGGAACTGTTTCAATTTATCCGACACCAATCCAGAAATATACTTTTCCAGATACTCTACAATCCTCACCTCGATGTCATACAGATAAGGAAAATCCTTAACACTGCTATCCTCCTTCTTCAGCATCGTAGACACTTTGTCTCCTGTGGGCCGCAAAGACTCCTTCAGGTCTCTGAAGGCATCGGAGGAGATCCCCTCCCACAAATAGGGGTAACAGGTCATTCCACTCTTGAGCTCTAACAGGGCCCAAAACCGACTGTAGTATAGGTGGCACTTGGCCACACTCAAAAACAATGACTTCATTGTTTCAGCAGTAGGTCTCAACCGCAGGTTAAACAATGATAAAATTGAAATAACCTGGAACAGGTTATCATCTTGCTTAAGAGATGATGGATCGTTTAACATTCTTGACATGAAATTGGCCTGTGTGTCAGGCATCGAGCGCAGAAGTGATTCTGTGAAGAAGACGTCGTTAAAGTCAGATGAATAAATAGCTGCAAGGACAGCAATAGAGGACGTAGGAGGGAAGTTAACATGCAAAATAAAACCATGGGAAATTATTCTGCCAATTGCTGAGAACACACCGCTGCCCATATAACGGTGGTCTACCTTAGGCACACGGTCATCCCCACCTTCGAAGTAGACTTCCAGGGCCTCCCGGCAGAAGATTGTAAATAACTCGCGACAGACGCCATCAAGATCTTCCGCTACTTCCTCCCCTTCAAAAACTACCCGCAGCCGCTGATGAACTATATTCGGTTCAGCTGTATAGAGAGCTAGCATGTTTTGCACCACAAGATCCCGTTTCATGTGAATCGTCCTCTCAGCTCCAAGAAGCCGATGGATATCTTGAGCTCTGGACTTTAGGTCTTTGAGATCTGAAATTATATTGAATGATCTGAAATGACAGTATACATTACACACATTGATCTGAAATTATATTGAATGATCTGAAATGACAGTATACATTAATACACACATTGACGCTTTAGCAGCCACGCCCAATTACACAACAAAAGGTGCCAAGGCTGTTTTGCTATAGATGTGCATTAGAGTTTATGCCAGATGTGCATTAGAGTTTATGCCAAGTGTTAAATTCTAATGAAAAAAATACAGTGTTACGTTTTCAAGATCACGCTGAAAACATGTACCGAGGTCAGAGCCTTGCTCTGACATCATTTTGATAACATGTTTTTGCCAGGAAGGAAAGTTGTTTATATGCAAATGACGTTGTTCAGGGTGCTCGTCAGCCGAGGCCTCGATAAGTTCATGGTTTTATAGCTTTTTTTTTGTTGGCCCACTATCATTTGGCCATGTCTATACCATAGCTTCAATGTTGGAGGTGTGTTAGGCATGCAGGCAATTTGGTCATACCTTTTTTTTGGAAAGTAGGGCCACGGTCAGCAATTTCCTCTTGAATCATTTCTTCATCATCAGAATCGTCAGAAAGTTCCTGTGGTAGAAAATAACTGTATTCAGCAACTCACTCTTAAGTGAACTCAAACATGAACATATTATTAGTTTAAAAGGCAAACTGCAGAATAAAATGAATACAAATCCACACGAAAGTGATTTCTGAGGCATCTGACTACAACCTCATGATGGTCTTCGGCTTGGAAACTGTAAATCGACAAGCGTGTAGTTTCTACTAGAGATGGCGGATGCCTCTATTACGCATGCGCTAGTCATTAAGATTAGTTACAAACACTAAGAGCAGGTGGCGCTAGCTTACATCTCCCTTTTTTTTTTTTTGTGAAACAATAACAATAACAAATTATTATATTGTAGCCCTCACTTTCACCTATTAAGATTGTCACTGTCCTTACTTTCACTCAATACCTAATTCACATCTGTTCAATAAGTCTTGTTGGAGGCTTGCTGATTCTAGCAGAACGCCTTGTAATCTGAGGACTACTAGTACTCTGAGGACTACTTGAGAGAAGTCCTGGAACAACCTGGGCAGTTTCCTGAACCTGAGAGTCTACCACAGCTGGCAGTGAATTTGTTGACAATTTATCAACTTGGTTGAAGATACTGGCATAAGATTCATCCGACAGCCCTGTTTGTTCCTGAACATACAATTCCTTTGTTTTCAGTAGGTGTCTTCTATTTCTCCTATACACCTTCCCTTGTTCTGTTACAATCTCATAAGACCTGGGAGCTACCTCCCTTACAATTTTTGCCTTGATGTTCCATTCCTTACTATTTGGCGGAAACCTGAGACGAACAACATCACCAGATACTAATGGGACCAAATCTTTGGCAGATTTGTCATACTGAGCTTTTTGTTGAACTTTGAGAGATTTCATATTTTCACCCAGTTGCGAGTCTTGCTCAGTTTTGTTGACTCTTGGTACTCTTGTTTTCAACTGTCTGTTAAACAGGAGTTCAGCTGGGGATTTTCCACATTTCAGGGGTGCTGACCTATATTGCAATAGTGCCAGTTCTGGGTCTTGACCACTCTCAATAGCTTTCTTTAGCAACCTCTTAACAATCTGAACACCCTTTTCAGATTTCCCATTACTCTGGGGATATACTGGTGATGAAGTTATGTGTTTAAATCCATAGTGACCTGCAAATTCCCTGAACTCGAAGCTGGCATACTGTGGTCCATTATCTGTGACTACAATCTTGGGAATACCATGTCTACTGAAGATAGACTTCAGATGTCTAATCACGGATGGTGAACTGGTTGAGCTGAGTTTTACAACTTCAGGGAAATTTGAGTGGTAGTCAATGACCAATAGGTAATCTTTGTTACCCAACTCAAATAGATCAGAGCCAATTCTTTCCCATGGCCCAATTTGATCATACGTCACCTTCAGGTTTTCTTTCTGTTGCTTGTACTTGAACTTCTGACAAATGCTACATTCTGATGTTATTCTGTCTATATCCTCAGCCATTCTGGGCCAAAAAAGACTGTTTCTAGCCAGGGATTTAATTTTCTCTGTCCCCAAGTGCCCTTCATGAAGGCGGCCTAACATTTCTTGTCTCATGCTGGTAGGAATAATAATCCTGTTTCCCTTAAATAGAATACCATTGATCATTGTCAACTCATGTCTATAAGGAAAATATGCACTGGCTGACCCTTTGGCCCAGACTGTCTTTTCAAGATTACTAGTGACAACTGTCAAGACTGGGTCACTTGCTGTGGCTTCTGCAATTTTGTCTAATTGCTCCTCACTGGCTGAGATATTGGAATACACCATATTTATGTGATGTTTAACCTCATTACTCAAATCATCTGTTTTACCAGTCTGAGAGTAACCTGCCCTTGACAGTGTGTCAGGTATGTACAAAAATTTACCCGGAGTGTAGACAAATTCCACATCATACCTTTGGATTTTGATCATGAGCCTCTGCACTCGAGCTGGCATGTCATTTAGGCTCTTTTGTGAGATCGGAATGAGAGGCTTATGATCTGTTTCCAATTGAACAGTTGGGAGACCATAGATATATTCATCAAATCTCTGGCATGCATAAGCCAATCCCAGGCACTCTTTCTCAATCTGTGCATAGCGTTCCTCTGCCGGGGTCATTGACCTAGCGGCATAGGCAACTGGGCGCCAATTTGCGTCATGTTTTTGGAGCAACACTGCTCCGATGCCATTTTTTGAGGCATCTGCACTGACCTTTGTGTCACGTTTAGCATCAAAATAGGCCAGTACTGGGCTCTTGATCAGACAGTTTTTCAAATCAGCCCATTCTTTTTCATGTTCAGGGCCCCAGGACCATTCATTTTTGTCCTGTAGCAGAGACCGGAGTGACTGATTGCGCTGGGAGAGACCTGGTATGAATTTACCTACATAATTAAACACACCTAACAGTCTCTGTAGTGACTTTTTGTCTTGTGGGCGTGGCATTTTTGTAATTGCCTCAACTCTTTCAGCCATTGGCTCAATGCCATTTTCTGAGTACCGGTCACCTACAAATGAGAGACTTGTCTGACAGATGAGACATTTTTCATGATTGAGTTTCAGGTGGTACATCTTGATTCTTTCCATTACTTTTCTTAACCTTTCATCATGTTCTTCTTTGGTATTTCCCCAAACCAGTATGTCGTCTATGACTACTTTTACCCCATCCAGACCTTCCAACACTTTTTCCATAGCTGCTTGGAAGACCTCAGGAGCAGAACACAGGCCAAATGGAAGCCTTTTGAAGGAGAACCTTCCAAAAGGGGTATTCATGCAACAAAGTTTGACACTTTCTTTACTTAAGGGGATTTGCCAAAAACCTTGAGATAAGTCTAGCTTGGAAAAGTACTTAGCCCCTGCCATTTCACTGGAAATATCTTCCCTTGTTGGAAGATAGTGATGCTCTCTTTTGATACATTTGTTTAAATCTTTAGGATCCATGCATATTCTGAGCTTGCCATTGGGTTTTTTTATCACTACCATTGAGTTAACCCAGTCTGTGGGCTCCTCAGTGTGCTGAAGTACACCCAATTTGACCATTCTAAAAAGTTCTTCACGAACATCAGGTTTTATCGGCATGGGTACCTTTCTTGGGGCATGTATCACAGGCTCAGAGCCTTCCTTAAGCTTGATATCATACTCAAATGGTAATGTACCAATCTCATCATTTCTACAATCACTCTCGTCATGCTGTACAACCTGGAGGACTGGCGTCCTTCTTATCAGATCTAAGTGCTCACAGGCCTTGCAACCCAGCAATGATTTGCCCTCAGGCACAATCACAAACAAAATTTGGAATCTTTTATTCCTATGCTTAATGTTTAGTCTACAAACACCTTGGTTTGGGATTGCAGTGCCATTGTAAGCAGTTAGATTTACATTGTTGTGAAAAACCTTGGGTTTGTTTTTTAAAGTCTTGAAATCCGCGGAGGTGATCAGGTTGGCCTTGGCTCCTGTGTCCAACACCATTGGCAGTACCATATCGTTCACCACTAGTGGTACTGTCCACAAGTCCTTCACATTGATGGAATCAACTGATTGTCCCTTTGAGACAACATCTCCGGTTGTGACTTTGTCTCCGGTTGTGACCTCCTCTCCGGATGTTAGTTTGTCTCCGGTGGTGACTTCGACTGAATTGATGGGTTTTTCCTCAACTGTTTCATCCTTGACGGTGTCTTTGGTTGTGACTACAGCAATTGGGTCAGTGACAACATCATCTGTGATGACATTGTCCTGGTTTGTGACATGAACTGTGCCAATGAATAGGTCATCTAGTCCAATATCATTATCAAAGAACTCTCCCTGTGATTGTTGTACCAACGACACGTTTGGTGCACCACGACTTGACGTTTTGCAGAATTTAGCAAAATGATTTGGCTTAGAACACTTCATGCAATCTTTGCCGTAAGCTGGACAGTGTTCTTTTGAATGTTCATGAACTGTGCCACACCTTGTACATGCACCAGTTCCAGGTCCTGGGCCTCTGGCAGGTTTTTGCTTTGAACCACCAGCGCCCCCTTTACCATGCTTTTGACCCTGGGTGCGTGACGTTGAATAAGTTTTCGACTTTGGAGTTCCGTGCCAACTTGATTTCTTCTTCGACACGAAAGCGACAGATGCAGCATCAGCTGATGATGCACCGACAGTGTCCAATGCTTTAACATGCCGACGTGCTGCCTCTACACTATGACAGACCGAAACTGACTTGGCCAATGTTAGTTCAGGTTCTCTGAGCAGTCTTTCTCTAGTTTTAGCATCAGTAATACCAAATACAATTTGGTCACGTAACATCGAATCATGCAGATTCTCGAATGCACACGTTTTGGCCTTCAGTCTCAAATCTGTGTAAAATGTGTCGAAATTTTCTCCCTGCTTTTGCAATCTGCTTCTGAATATGTACCGTTCGTACGTCTCGTTCTTTTTAGGCGAGCAATACTTTTCGAACTCATCACATACTTTTTTGAACACTTTTTTGTCGTCATTTGACAGTTCGAATGTGTTGTACAAATCAGTTGCAGCCTGACCGGCCACCGTAAGCAGAACAGCAATTTTGCGAGGATCACCAAACTTATCCGCTTCAATCGCCAACATGTAAAGATCTAGTCTTTGTTTGAAGACCTTCCAGTTGTGGTCTACATTCCCATCTAGGGATAGCGGGTCTGGTTGTTTGATGGCATCCATTGGTTTTGATTATTTTTAACCCCACTTCTGGTACCATGTAAATCGACAAGCGTGTACTTTCTACTAGAGATGGCGGATGCCTCTATTACGCATGCGCTAGTCATTAAGATTAGTTACAAACACTAAGAGCAGGTGGCGCTAGCTTACAGAAACCACCGAAACCGCAGGTCGAGGGGGTTTGTGCATTTTCTGCTAATGAGGTTTCCAGGGGTGTACACAACTTGGTAACAATATAGTAGCCACTATTCAAACGATTGAGATGACTCCTTTACAACTTATAAGCAAAAAGTCTTAAGTACAGACGCGCTTCTGGCTACTACATGTACATGTAACACACCTTTTTCACCTAACGCATAAAAATCAGGTAAGAGCTACATATATAGCAGATGCACATCAACTACTCACCATTTTTTCTGGTGAAGTTACCATAAGACTAGTGTTGGCTGTGATACCAAAATCAGCAAGCGTTCCTGGACCACGAATGATGGGTTGGCGAGCAATGGAAAGCTCAACTTTCTCAAATCCCAGTGAGCCCTCAACAAAATGAAAAAGATGCTGAAAAACAATTCAAACATAGATAAGAATTTTTTAGGGAAGTAGCTCTTTTCTCCGAAGGGTTAACTACTCTTTTCCTGCTATTCAGGATCTTCTGCAGTTCTAGAGCAATATGTCGATTGCAAGGCCATCGCAATTCTGCCAACTTTGATTTATGAACGTTGGCAAAATGTAATGGCGTGCCTAATAATGAAGTAGTTTGACAGTCAGTTTGACAGTCAGTGGGTAGAGGTCTTCATATTGATTCATGAAAAAAATCTGATAGAGATGTATCAGTACTAAGGCAAAAGCACTTTTCAATTTTTCGGTTTCAGTTTTGGACCCCTTGTGACCAAGTCAAGATTCGTATCAGACATCACGAGAGATTACTTTGTTTCGATAATGACTAGCAAATGTGCAGAAACCCTGCATAACTTGTCAGTTTTTCTTTATAAGAGTAGGGGTAGGAGACTCGAATTCAAATTAAATTTGTATTGAGATTTACATTATTTTTGTTTCTGTCATCTTGAGTTATATTTTACCACATATATTAATCTGTATCAATGTAAGCGGCCGAGGCGTTAGATCATTAATAAAGTTTAAGTTAAGTTTAAGTTCTTTTGTCAGGGGTCAACTTTATCATTTGGTTGCACAAATGATTTAAGTTCATTGCAGTATCTGAGAACATCCAAATTACTTATTTTAATTATGAATATTTACCAAAATTTTGTCCGAATCAACAAATCTTCTTTTCAGGACCTTATCACACCTGATAGTTACACAAAAACCATCCACAGGCTCCTCTCCCACCATCTCCAATTTCTGCTTTTTGATCTGAAAAATGTGTTTCAATTAGGAAACTCATAAGTATAGTCTTATTGTAGGAAAACATGTATACAACAAACCCAGCATGACTACCAAAAAGGAGTGTGCACCTCAGTGTCCGCGTAGATTTTTTATAGCCAATTTTGCAGGCAGGGCCAGAAGGGAGCAGCTTCAATCCACATCCCTTTTTGCGGGGTAAAAAATTAATTTAGGGCATTTGCAGGAAATTTCAAAGGTTATTCTGAAGATAGGGTGCAAGGTCACACACCACCTTTGGATTCACCTTTCTATCAATACACAATTCGGTCCCTCAGCACGAACCAAAAACTTTCGTCTCAGTGTTCACATGACCTAGTATAAAAACTTTCAGGTACATGGCCTGTGGGGTTAAGAAATGTGCCACTGTTTTCCAGGCGACAGATATTCGGATATTATTACCATGATTATGCCGAGCCAAAAAGTATAAAGGTTCCGTAAGTGGGAGCAGTGCTGCAATTGGTCCTAGCATAAATACGTACTTGCTCTCTTTCCTCTTTTTCAGATTCTCTCTTCCTCCTTCGTCGCAGCCTTTCCATCTGCATGTTTTCTCGTGCAGTACTCCTTATCCTTGCCTGAAATAGTATTAGATGAGAAATGGCAGAGATGTCTAGGTACACTAAAAAAATAATTCTCAAAAGTGGCCACTAATAAAAAGGAAATTTGTAGCCCAGAGGCACAGACAACTAGATCTACGTAATAAAATGCTCGTGGGTTCGAGGCCCAGCCAGTGCCACTCCTTACTCTTAACAGGTTTAAAATTGCCAAGTGCAGCACAGTTCAGTGTAAGTGTTCATTGGTTTCTGCAAAAATATTTTGGAGTAGGATGTAAGATTAGATTTAGGACAAATGTAAGCACTTGACTGTTGTGCAGTCAAAATAATGTACTTATGTTCATTATTTGCAGAAGAAATTCTTCTGACTGCAGAATTGTCAGGCAATACAGGCCAAAGACTGTCTTGAGGAAACAGATATCAAATGTTTATATGAATACTCCACGAGCTTTATTATAATTACTTACCCTTTCTTGATCAGCGACTAGGCTTTGCATAAATTCAGCATCCTGCTGCAAACGAAGTTGATTAGCTTCGCTTTGTGGACGACTCTACAAGAAGAAATGCAATTAATGATAACCACTCACAGATTATATTTCTGGAATTAGCACTCGACTGGCAAGTTTCTGTTCTAAAATTGAGACTGGGATGGTGAAGCTAAGATATAGACCTAGCCTGATCTGCTTTAGCCAATGGTTTGGGGAGGGGGGGTTAGACCTTCAACAAGCAGACTAGATTTTAGTAAGGAGACCCAACAGCGTGATGTTGCTGTTAATTTAAATTACATCACACACCAATTTTCCAACTTTTCCATCTAATGGCAATGCATGTTAATTCAGTGCTGGATAACACATGTAATATTGCTGCAAGTAATAGTACAGTAGAACCTCTCTATTAAGGACACCCTCGGGACTGACAAATACTGTCCTTAATAGAGAGGTGTCCTGATTTAGGTCAGATTGAATGGAAACGACCAATTTGGGACCAAAACTAGTGTACTTTATAGAGAGGTTGTCCTTAATAGAGAGGTGTCCGCTAAGGGAGGTTCCACTGTACTTCATTGGCTAGCTTCATAAGTCAAACATCTCGGGTGTCCATGGTTTTTACGAACTTCCGGTGCACGCATTTCACCCTTTTTTGCCACTTTGTAAATAATTTCGTAAGAGATAATTGCCTGAAGTCTTTTGCATTAGATTCCAGAAGCTCATAGCATATCATAATTTTTTAAGGTTCTTTTCAAAGAAGGTAAACTTTCATAGAAAATCCCCTACCCCCAGACCATCCTCGACCCTCCCCAGATCTCTAACACGCACAGAGAATGCTTGAGTAACAAAATTCATTTGGTTCACAACTAGCCCATCAGAGATTTATGTCATAAACATCCTTGGAACAGGACAATTGCAACAGCCGATGGTACCCCCTGATACATGACATAGATCTACGTCGTTGGGCACCGATCGTCAAAGACATGGATCTATGTCATTGGGCACCCAAGGTGATAATATGTTATTACTATAAATAATAAAGCCTATTTTCAAACAGGAAATTGCTGTTCCTCTTTTTAGCTCACCTCTTAGCAGAGGTGAGCTTATCCCATACCGTGGCGTCCGTCGTCCGTCGTCGTCGTCGTCGTCGTCGTCGTCGTCGTCGTCGTCGTCGTCGTCGTCGTCGTCGTCGTCGTCCGTCGTCCGTTAGCAGGGCACGTTTCGTAACTGTTAGAGCTATTGAGTTGAAACTTGGTACACATGTACCCTTATGTAATGACACCTGGGAGACCAAGTTTCGGTCCGATTCGTTTCATGGTTTGGCCACCAGGGGGCCAAACGTTAAAAGTGAAAATATGCAATATCTCCCTTAATAGTAGTCGGGAAATTTTGAAAAAAATATGGTAGGTACTTCTAGCAAAGGTGCATCATATATCCTCCGGGTTTTTGATTTGACCTCCTTTTCAAGGTCACAGAGGTCAAATGGTGTAAATTAGCCGTTAGGATGTAACGATGGCACGTTTCTAAACTGCAATGACTATTGATACCAAATTTGGTACACATTTACCCCTTAGTCAGGTGATCTCAGGGACCAAAGTTTGGTCCAATATGATTCACCACTTGACCACCAGGGGGCAAAATCCAAAAACCTTAAAAATGTGATTATTCCTTAACTTCTTGCCCGATTGCCACCAATTTGATATCATGGGTACATCTAACCACCATACAGTATATGTCACACAGGTTTTTAATTTGACCTTCTTGTCAAGGTCACAGAGGTCAAATGGCGTAAATTCGCCGTCAGGCCGTTACTATGGCACGTTTCTTAACTGCAATGACTATTGATCACAAATTAAGTACACATGTACCCCTTGGTCAGGTGATCTCAGGTACCGAAGTTTGGTGCGATCTGATTTGCCGTTTGGCCTCCAGGGAGGGGGCCAAATCCTAAATTCTTCAAAATGCCATTATTCCTAGTAATGACTTGCCCGATTGGCACCAATTTTATATCATAGGTACATCTAATTCTAACAACCATTCAATGTGTCACCGGGGTCTTCTTTGATTTGACCTACTTTTCAAGGTCACAGAGGTCGAATGTACTGTAAATTGGCCATTTTGGGGAAATTGTAATTGCTTGGACCTACATCAAACCTAACACTACATGACACAAGACCATGCTCTTTATCCATCTTTCCTCCACATGAGGTGAGCACAATGGCCCTGGCCATTTCATTTCATGTATGTATGATGTATGTATCTGTACCTCAGCGACATGCCACACTTTACACTGTCTACTATGGTTACGTATTTGTGGACACAAAATGATTTTTTTACATCAAGTCTTCGATGCTGCATTTGATTTGTTTTGTATTTCTGCTCATTAGCACCAATGCATCAGCTCATGACATTTAAAGGTAATCCACTTCAAACTGGCAACATGCACAGGTAATAACACACAATACATACCTGCTCATTGATGACCACAGTATCATCAAGACTTTCATCAGGGCCAACCATCACATCAACCATTTTTACCTGAAAAGATGTAACTTCCATTAGATGTTGATACATGTACCGGTAGTACACATTATTTGGGAACAAGCACAGAAACTGCAATAACATACGATGTCAAGGTATTTCTCAATGTAAAAATGGGCATGCAGAAATAAATAAATGCACTTTGATGGGTCTCAGAAAATCGGGACCAGTGACATGGTCAAACCTTGGCACCCTTAAGTCAGTAGACTTCTTCAGGTAATGATACCTCCCATAAGTGCCACAAAAAAAGGTATTTGAAATTTGTAGGAATAATATCATGAATCATCAGCAGTGCTAGAAGCCTTTTATAAAAATATGATGACAAACAGGCCATTAATTGGGATTTATTTCATCAGACTCTTTAGTTTTTACATAACACTCTTTAACCAAACAACTGGATTGTGGATTGGGTCAGGAAACAACCTCTACTTACATGTACATGCAAAAAAGAAAAATTCCAAAATAAATGTAAGTTATATCGTACCGCATTGTCCCTTAGAGTGTTGTTGGTTGAGCCCTCAGCAGCATTGTTTGTCAAAGATGAACTGCCAGCAAGAGCAGAATGACCTGCGTGCTGAAAGGTGAAAACAAAAAAATACATGTAATAGACAATATCATAAAAAACCGAGTAAGGTGTCTACATGTACATATCAAATTAGAAGAGTTTTGTACTATAAACGTGACACCGTGAAATTTTAGATTTTTAACTTTGGAAATCTGGGAATGTAGTATTATGATCACAGATATTGTATAAAAATTTTTCAAAGATGGCAGCATAAAGCCCAGAAGTATTTATCGTATAGATGTAAGGTCATGTTGCATTACAGGGAGCCGCTGTGGACTAGTGCCTCAATCGTTGCTAGCGGTCAAAAATCCCTATTTTGAAATCAACAGTCGGTGTGAGACCTTTGGCCGGTCTCTTTGTCTAACTTGTAGTTACTCTACCCCGATTCATAAATATTAAAAATACATCTGGGCATATTGCCCAAAGCTACCATAATGCATCAAGTTTCAGCTGTTTATCACCAGCAGTTGCGAAATGTGCTCCGCTAGCGGACACTGCCGGCAGACAGCGGATAACACTGTATCATTATAAGCTCCCCACTGGTAAGCTAACAATCAGCAAAGAATAGGATAGGTTTTAGGGGACTTCTATTGCAGTTATAACAATGTCATTTTATACCACAAGACTTACAGTGATCAAAATGTATCTTGATCGATCAGTAAAGGCAATAATAATGGTCATGCTAAGTGAACCGAAGGACTGGATTTCAACAATACAGAGGTGGAGAACTTTTTTAAAAAAACCAAGTACACACCTCGAGCGTTGGCCTATTGACGTTGTCGTTCTCAGTGTCACCTGACGGACCGGCGGCCACTGGTGGTTGATATGGTGTATTGCCAACCGTTTCTTGGTCGTTCTCTACGTCTGACTCAGGGGGATCAATGTTAACCGCCTCGTCAACAACCTGCAAGAGAGATGTAGATAATGCATGCATGTGACGATAGCGTCAGACACACCTCCATCTGCAGTCAGTATGACACTCTAAAAACTATTTTATTTTTATGTCCATATATGTTTGCAAAACATGCTTTGGGTGTATAGTATTTAAAACCATTTCAAAGTAAAACCTTTTTTACAAAGTAAAACCTTTTCAGGCCCTGAAAGTTTGTGATTGTATGGACTCTAGCGCAGAGACAAGGCAGGGCTTGGAATAATCAAATTTTGTTGATTTTAGGTAACCATTGGGGTTATGATAGTGTTGTGCGAACAGATGACGACGAACACCAAAATATCAGCTACCTTCAATGTTAGCTAAAAGTACAAACCTCACGAACATTCGGATGCCTGAGTATAATTCGTCTTGCAGGAACACGTGGCTGGAAAAGAAACTATAATGTTTACGCAATAGCCCATCAACTAAGCACACTGACAGTGATAATCTTACTGAATAATTATAGTTTTAAAGAGGGACTATAGGCAGGAGCAGCGGTGCTAATTTGGCCATCTTCAGGTGACTAAATAAACAGAGGGCCCTGGGTGATGTCAGATTCAACACTAAATACATTCTATGTACAAGCGTGAATCATTTCGACGAACTGTGAGATGTGAGAGACCCCTATTAGTATTGGCGACTTTGTGTTACTTTATCTTGCCAATTCAGCTGCTGCCAATACTGTCCCTTTAAATGTTCAAAAAGGATGCACAGCCTTTACAATTTTGTCACTACATATAACACCCCACCCACACTGTTAAACCTTGTTGTAATCAATAAAAAAACTTCCTTTGATAAGATACATGTACCGTGTCAGACTGAGTATTTGACTACATTCTCATACTTGCTATTTACTAAAATATAGAGAAGGATTTTACACTATGGAACAATCATTGAAGAGAAGTACATACCGTAATATTTGGTGCAGAAAAGTCGTCATCATCACTCAAAGGCAAATTCACATCCGTCACAACAGGAGCAAGTTCCGGGAGCCCATCCTCTAGGTCATCTGCCGCCACATCTGGATCTGTTGGCACGAGGTCTGCAGGCTGAGGCTGATTAGCGATGTCATTGTCAACAACCTACAATAATGATGTTGAAATTGCGTACATACAAGTACTGAAGTATAATACATTGTTTCTTGTTTATCAACAATTTTAATCGGGATGTCAGTTACCTTGGAGGAATTATAGTTCACCTGCTTGAAAACAAAAAATAGTCAAGATGAAATGACATACAATTGTACATGTATGTTGTATGTTTTTTATGTGACCGTAAACCCAACAGGAATCATCATCAAAGTTTGGCAATAGTTATCAAAATACTGAGACTAATCTCCAGCACTCACCTCTAATCTCTCATCTGGCACAACATATATGCATTTCTTTGTGCACAATTTGTGCAATGCATATGCGGAGATTTCACCCACAAATTCGCTCAGTTCCGAAATCGGATTGGCAACCATTATAATGAAATGGCGGCCCTGGAGTCGTGGGCAGTGCTGCACCAACAGATCCCGCACCCCTTGATCATCGAGATCACTTTTAACAGAGACTGAATGAACCCCATCCTCATTTCGAAGACGGCCTATAAATAGAATTCAGTAGTTGTATGTTAATTCATAGCACTGGCCTAATAAAACGTTTTTGAGCCTTGACCTGGCTGAATAATTAGTTTGTTTCTGTTGTTATGCTACACTAAAAAAAGTCTGTCAGGCACGATCAAGAGACAAAAGTAATCATTCTTCTTATTCTCTATGAGTCCATAATTTATCTTTACTAAGATCAATACAAGGCCGGTCGGCAACCAATTTCATATTGCAGCGCATACGTACCTAAACCGGACAAACCAAACTTTTCAATCACCTTCCACGAGGGTACCTTTGCAGACAGCTCCTGAAGAACAATGAATTTAAGGCGGTAGTTTGCCACAGGTCTACCACGCTGTCTCTTAGCTTTTTGGGTACCGGTACTATGTCGCTTCCCTGTAACTGGCAAGGTTTGCCCAGTCCTATTTTGATTAAACCTGCAATGGAGAAGAGCTGAATTTTCAATAGGCTCTTTCGTAGATGATTGGCAGAGCCAGCCTTACTATAGCAAATGCATTTACAGTCATAGGCTAACTCGGAAAGAGTCCAAATAAAGTTCCATTCAAACTTGGTACATGTGATTGGACACCAATATAAAAACGAGATGGGCATTTGCCATTTGGATTGTGAAAAAAATTGATGCAACTGTGACTTTTTCCCATTTTTCTGCAGCCAAACAATAGAATGATTAAAATTTTTAATCCTTACCATGGTATTGTTCAGGACACTCCCCAGGCCACGCCATGCGAGGAGTGTGGTCAGGGCCTTCTATGAAAGAGCCTATCGGTAGGCCCTATTAGCCTATTGCATGCCCGGCCCCCTAAGCTAAGGCCATCTCTCCGCAACTTGCGCATTTTTATTAGGGACACACACGGCACAACGACTTATCAGTAGCGTGGGTTTCGTAACGTGTCATGTGTGAGGTGGATTTTCAAGGATAAAGAGTAGTAGGCCTATGATGAATATTATGAAATCAATATCAATGCTTGTATGGCTTACAATACGCAGTGCATACAATACATTGTAGTACATGTGATGGATACGCTTACCATCTTGGTCTTGCACGTACATTATCATGTAGGCCTACATCATGACATCACCACATCATGGCTGTCACTTCAAAAGTTACCAGAAGGCCTATACAGATATACGTACAACTGATGCTTACCTAGCTGCTATGGAATTTACAAATGAATTCCGATTGCCGCTTATCTGATCAGTAACCGCTTTGTTTAGGGCATTCACTTGTAATAACAGCGGCACAGATGGTGAAGTTTCTGACATCTTGCTCGGTCTAAAGATGCCGCCCAGCTGTCGTCTAACCACGTGGTTTGGTGCAGGATGATACGATGGTTTTCATTGGTCTGTCACTCTTAGATTTAGTGCGTGGTATAATTCAGATTTAATGGTCACCCTAATTCATGAAATGCGGGGTTCTGATTGGCTGTCTGCTATTACGAATATAGTCGTGGGTCTAAAACGATTATAGTCGTGGGTTGATTCATTTATGTCGTGGTATAATTCAGATTTAATGGTCACCATAATTCATGAAATGCGGGGGTCTGATTGGCTGTCTACTATTATGAATATAGTCGTGGTATAAATCTGATTTATCCCGACCCTTAATTCAGATATTTGTCCACTCCCGCCAGCCATATACGAGGGGGGAAATTGATGACATATTATTGGTACTGTGCGTTTCTTAATTGCTTATACCTTTGAACGTAGTTTTTGCATGTCTTACATGATGTCGGTTTCTCTTCCTCTTTAATTTCTATTTGTAATATCGCGTTGTAATGCACTAGTGTTTGTAATGCACCCCTTGTACTGTATTGTACCTACGAGTACGAAATAAACATATATATAAACATTGATTTTGAGAAAACGTCGTTTTTGTCTTCGGGTTCTAATGCATTATTCAGTTGGCATTCCATGTTCAATTAATTTTCCAGCAAAGAGAAAATTAGATAATGACAAATGAACTACAGCAAACAGAAGACAATGCACACATACATACAAGGAATTAATATTGGAAAATGGGTCATTTTTGGCATGTAACACTTTTTGGCCCAGTTTGTGACATACGACCAACTCCATGACACGTTCCTCGGGTTTTTACATCATTTTCACTAATGTTTTTAATGCTAAGTTCCTTGAATGAAAATGCCTAATCTATTTCATCGTAGGCATGGTAGGTGGAGATATTTTCTGCACAGAAATTTGTATAGTTTTGATAATTTATGTCATTGGTGTCTCATACTCATAGGTGAACTACATTTAAAATGATTCTGGTTGATAGGGTGAACCAAACATTAGTCAGCCAGCCTGCTATAAGACATACACACTGAGTGAATACATATTTAAAGGTTTTGTGCAACTGTACTGTATTATCAATATGTAGTAACTCACAGAGTATACCGCATCATAGGGTGTATACAAAACCAAGACCTAAGACCTAAGATCCCCCGAAGTACAAAACTAAGACCCAGGTACAAAACTAAGATCCCCGAGGTACAAAACTAAGACCCGGGGAGGCCAATTCCAAACTAAAATTTTGAAGAAAAATATCAGAGTCTTAGTTTTGTACATCAGGGGATCTTAGTTTTGTACGTACAAAACTAAGATCCCCGAGGTACAAAACTAAGACCCAATTCCAAACTAAAATTTTGAAGAAAAATATCAGAGTCTTAGTTTTGTACATCAGGGGATCTTAGTTTTGTACGCTGGACCATTGACTTTGGCTGGATTGCCAGCAGGAACAGCTGCTGGTATGGCCAAAGGGCCAGGATTTCCAGTAACGTGAGGAACAGAGTCTCTGAAAAGAAAATTTGGTTCGATAATACTGGTGTAACCTTGACTATAGAAGGGAAAGTTTGGTTTTTTAAAGAAAACTCATCACTCAGTCACTATCGCTACCACTTCCATTTCCAAGGGGCGTAGCTAGCTTTTTGGTCTTGGGGCAAAAGGCTCTCTGGGCGGGCAAAATGACCCTTTTCGACATCTTTCGGCCAATATCACGGTCAAAAACACATATTTTGGTGAAGCCTGGAAATAGGGTGCTGGTCAAGGACATTGTCAGGCACCAAATTGTGATTTAAGAGGCTTTGACAGGTACACAATTTGCCAAAACACCTCTGCGGGGTGCATATTTGTGTTGGCCGAAAAACCTTTTTTTCAGAAGCCCAAAAACCTTTCCAAGGAGTGTACTATATGTACTCATGTCTCATTTAGTAAGACTCTCCTTTTTTCAATGCAAATAATTCTCCTCCTCATGTTCGGGATGAGCTCCTTGAACATATCTGCAGTCATCCCCACCAAAGTTGGACGATCAACATCATTACCTGTAATTGAGAATTAGGATAGATTTATACCAGTTCTTGTTTGGATCAGATTAAATATCAGCACGTGCTCCAAACCAGTTTTGTCTTGCAACAATTATTAACCACCAGTGTCGAGTCCTTCACTAACTTCCTGAGGTTGACAGGCAGCATCACGAAAACGTAATTTTTCATTTGGTTTATCATGTGATCAGATCAGAATACTAACCAACCTGTTCTATCTACATTAGCCTATACCGCAAGGTAACACACTCATCATCAACGGAGTTCTTATATACATCAAGCCCATGGCAGTCTCTTTCTTGGCCCAGACAGATCGCAAGCCAAGACTTGCAGTCCTGGATGCGAAAACCATGGACATGCTCGTCAAAAGAATCTGCCATGTAGAGTTTGCCACAAATGATCCATTGCCCACGACAATGCAATATATAAACAACTTTCATGAACAGTGGAATATTTTCCTCATGGAGCAGATCCACGACAATAAATTTCCCCGATGAATAAGTGTTGTGATCCATGGTAATCTGTTTGACACGCATGATTGATTCCTTCAAATCCGCTGATGTTAAAAGTGGCAAAATTTCCCTCCGCACTACAGGGGGAGTTGTCCCAACTCAGTGTTCGAAACTCCAGCAGTTGATAAATAGTTCTTTCCCAAAAAATCTCTCGAGTGAAGCTGCCACGATTGGTAGAGCTGGTGCCTCATGGCAAGGGTTTTGCGTGGGTTCCTATAATTGCACATTACACCAGCAATTCTCTTGAAGTACCGGTGCTTCCCTACAGTGAACTAGAATGATTTAGTACTACTAGTTTGTACCCATTTGTGAATATTTTTCAAAAATGTCCACATCATTTGGGACTCTGGAGGGCTAACTATTGATTTTGGACATTTTCTGCTCGCAGGGCATAGTGTATTTCTCCTAGATGAAATATGGTCAGGTTATTACTGTTTTGTGTCCATCTACTCATGTGCCAAGAATGAATGAGCAGTACTCAGAATCTAGGACTTACATGTATCGACAAGGGGACGAAAAAATGAACGAGAAAAAAATTCGTGCAGTCCCTATATTATTGTTAGTCTTTACTGCACCCCCTGACTGGACTCTCAGCAACTTTCACAAATTTCTCAAAATACACTCTGTAAGTGTAACGTTATCAAATCATACATATGTAGACTTATTATCTGAACAGATTTTCTACAGCCTCCAGAGTCACAAACGATGTGGATGTCTGATAGGTGTAAGGAATAAAATAGTCTCCATACTACAGACATTACTTCACGTGTATTGCTAATACTATTTTCAAAATATTTAAGAAAAGTCTTTAAATTTTCACTTTTGAACAAACTGATGTAGTATTGTTAGTAGTAGTAAGGGCATTTGGATTGAGTACGGTACCATTACCACACCAGTATGATATGAAATATATGAAACACTATGAACTTAAAACTAAACCACATTTTAAATTGGACTCATTTGACTCACCCTCAAAACGCATCACCCAGAGTGAACGAAGGTTTCCAAACAGTGCAATCAACCGCGGGTAGTGCATCAGGAAATGCACCTTTGGGGTGAAGTTTCTTGGGTAAAGCTTGCTATACCTTTTAAGAAATCCATCTATAAGTAATTTGAGGTAACCAAGCAAACTCTTTCGTAGAGCTGGGGCAATCACTATCTCCACAATCTCTCGGAGCTCAAGATAAAGCAGCCAATGTGGGTTCCTTGTAGGCGGCAGACCAATCGTGGAAGCGAGAAAATATGGAAACAGCCTGAAAAGGCACCACTTCTGAGAGGCCGTCCCAGGGATGGTCCCGTCCTTCAGAACAGTCTTTGGTATTTGAACTGGCTTGCATGGTTTATCTGAAGGGCCATATTGGAATGTATCAATGCAGTAATTAAGTTCATCCAGTCTCAGAATTTTGGAGGACACAAGTTCCTGCAAAAGTAGCTTCAATAATAATGGTACTACTCCTTCCAGTAGGTCATGCATAATGTCTGGCGGAAACGACATTAGAGTGTCAAAGTAGCCCAGCTCTTGGAAAGGACACTTGCCTTTCACTCCATACAACTTTGAATTCTTAGGATCCTTCAAGACCTCCTTCTGCTGCCGCAAGAGACTTTCAGAGGTTCTCAACCGTACCTTCTCCTCACAATGGAACTTATTTAACTGGCCATGTAAAACCATACAGAATCGACAAATTCGTCCAGTTGAAAACGAACAGCTGAAGCCTCCTAAGGAATGGGCAGACAAATTATCACAAGATATGGTAGCCACCCCACCATGAAGTCGATGAATGACGCTGCCTTGTTCAACAGTAATGCCTTCCACTTCAAGAATTTTCAAATCATCAATCAGAACCTTTAATACGTCTCCATAACTGTAACGCCCACTTTGAATGAGGCGATGAGGCACCAACATTAGTAAGTTAATATGCCTTAGCTGGGTCCTATACTTGGAGTTCAGATTACCCAAGACAAAGTAAAATGCACTAATTTTGTGGATTTTTTTCTGTGATCCAAGAGGATTTACAATTTGGAATTAATCGTTATACAAATGGAGTCTGATTGAATCCTTCTCCTTGAGTAGAATGTGATCCTTGCACAACTCACCATCCACATAATCAAGCAATTTGTCTTGATCAGTATTAACAGAATTAGCACCACTCCAGAAGTCACTCCAAACGTCTTCTTCGTTAAGAAGATTCTTAAGAACATCGAGGATAGGAACATACTGATAAGTTTGGGGTTTACCATTGTTATCAGAGCCAAGTGTGATCTCAACAGGTTTTACAAGGTTAAAGTGATCCGTGAAATATTTAATAACTTCATAGTCTGAAGTGACACACTCCAATGACTTGAGGAAGACATTATCATCTGACAGTAGGTCAAGGAGTTTATCATCCTCCTCAAAGTTGTAACCTTTATTTGTCAGGTGAGACTTAATCATCTTACTATAATTTCCAGAGAAGAATTTTAACAAAAATTTGAACTCCTCCATAACAGTTCTGTGGGTGTTCCGAGGAAGAGCATGCTTTTCTTGAAGCTTTATGATGAACAAACATACGTGCTCCTTGAATCCTTCAAGAGCGGCATGAAGATCAAAAGTATCCTCTCGAACAACTGGAAAATCGTCATCACCAGTATCCATAACATTATTAATATCATCAGTATCACTAGCAGGAACCATATTTTCTTCAACAGGCCTTTCGAATGAGTCTTGTTTGAATAAGTCAATGTGTTTTTTATATAGGTGCGTAACATAAGACCGATAGTTCTGGAATGGGAGATGGCATTTTCCAAATCTACATATTATGGTGAAATTTGCCTCGTGCTGATGTGCTATACCAATGTGTTGAACTAATTTCAAGAGGGTAAACTTCTGTATACCACACCCTGGGCATGTGTACAAATGATGAAGTCGTCGCTGTTGTTCATCAGCCATGATGATCTACTAATCAGTTGAGTGCTATTCAATTAACCAGTCTCGAAGTCAGACAAGAAACACGTCACCATGCAGGCAGTTCAGGAAAGTCTGAAATGAGTAATACAAGGGGACCTAAGTCTATTTTCAAAGGCCCACACCAAAAATGCGTTGCAGGCCACGATGACAAAAGACAACACACATTCACCTACGATAAATTAGTTCAATGGATTTTCAACAAAACAAAAGGGCCACCTGAGGGAAAAAAGCAAGATGATGGATTAAGGAATTGAACCCGAGGCGGAGGACCTTGGTTGAGTTACTCAACCAAGGTCCGAAGCCGAGGGTTCAATTTCTATTCTAAAATACCTCAAACTTAAAAAGATAGGCCACGAAAATAACTTGAATATGTGCGAATTTGGCAAATTCCATCCATCGCCGGCCCGGCCGGAGCGCCGGTAGCGCCGTTGTTTACATTATGTTACGGCAACGTTGCAGAAAATGAGACATGTACATTTTGTACAGCGCGCATAGGAAGTCCGCATCGGCTCGCTCAAAGTGATGCTAAAATCCGCGCAAATGGGCTATTTGGAGCGTTTTTCTCGGCAAATATGTGTAGTGCTCATTAAATAACTTAGGGTGGTTGATGCTTCCTTGACTGATTTGTGTTTGAAGCAGTGTTTTGAGAGCCTCAAACTTCTGAAGTGAGCTGAAATTCCATTGACGTGACGTGTGCATGGTTTCCACATTTTAGTGCAACCCGAGGGAACTTTGGTAGAGCATCTTGGTTGCGTGTCCAAAACACTCCGCTCTCAGAACGAGGCTTATGCATTTTCCATTTAAAAGTTGACTTTACGTTACCAAGGTATTTTAGAATTAGAAAATCAAATTCACTTAATCAAGAAGACAGAAATGTCATCTTCTGTAAGACTGTCCATTTCATGTAGCCAATGGTTGACCTCCTCCTTCGTCCAATGGACAACATTTGCTCTTGTATCCGTAGACGTAGGCAGATCAGATTCAACAGCTGAAAACACGAAACATGAAATATGAAATAGTTCATTCAATGCACCCATGAACAAATTAGGGCAATGTGGTACATGCCCCAAACTGAGTGTTGTCAATAGGACCGTAGAGATGAACATTCCTTTTTCATCGACATGGTAGACATCGAGCGAAGAAAATTGATGGAGAAAATTTATTCAGACACTCAGATTACGCCAGAACGTTCAGGTAACGACAATCTTGATGTGCAGTACCGGAAAGGCTGGCGGTATGTTTTGAGATTTTCATATATTGAGCACAGTTTGACCGCTCTAAGAAGTTGATATCCCCATCTGTTGATGTCTGAAATCAAATTGTTTTCGATTCGAATTGATCTTGAAGATCTAGGCTTTGCAATAATGTAGACCTTTCCAATAAATTATATCCAATTCTTCGGCACAAAAGCGCAAAAATATGCGAGGCATTCAAATTCCGCGCTTCCTTAAAATGTATGGTGCGCATGCGTACATCTTCATTGATGTCATTAATAATCATTGAAACCACCACTGCATAAACATTGGTCAATTGGACATGTTGGGATATCAATACAGGAGGAGCATAGGCCCCTGAATGCTAATTAGCGGGATTATCGAGCTAAACAATGGGATTAGCTAGGAAATAATATACAGGGAGTTATATTATTTCCTAGTTATTCCCATTGTTTAGCCCGATAATCCCGCTAATTAGCATTCAGGGGCCTATGACAGGAGGCATCAATACTAGGCAGGCCTAGTTATTTTTTAGTACTTCTTGGATCTGAGGTCGAGGAAGGCTGAGCAGCTGCCTGAGGAGGCCAGAGACCAAAAAATCCCAGCTATACCAGCAATAGACACCCAAGAGAACATAGTGCTCCTAAGAATTTATTTCTTAGGCTATGTTCTCTTGGGTGTCTGATGCATTGGTTTGTGGGATTTTCGTGGTCTCTGGCCTGGGTGGCTGGGGGAGCAGTTTAGTTTCCTTGCTCAAATCACATGGATGGAATGATGATGGATTATGGAATCATGGAATCATGGATGATGGATTATGGAATCATGAAATCATGAATGATGGAACCAGAACCAGATTGATTACCGGTATGCTCATTCCAAGGCCAACAACGTATCAACAACCTGATTTAATACAGTGGAACCTCCCTTAGCGGACACCTCTCTATTAAGGACAACCTGTCTATAAATTATAAAGGACACTAGTTTTGGTCCCAAATTGGTTGTTCAATTCGACCTCTCTAATCAGGACACCTCTCTAATAAGGACATCATATGTCAGTCCCACAGTTGTCCGTATTAGAGAGGTTCTACTGTACATGATTTGTATTGTAGTTGACTGAGCGCAACACAGTTTTTCTCTGAAGGAGGTTTAGTGGTTATATTCAGTACGCACGGGACTGGACCCTAAAAAATTATGGGTATCTCAAAACACTTGCGTTTTATAGGTCGGGCTACACTGATGATCATGATTGAATGTTGAGTCACTCGAATGATTGTAATCGATTATGCAAGATGTAATGAAGAGAAATAAACAAAAAAAGAATAGACCGAGCGGGACTCGAACCAGCGGTTTCTGCTTACTAGGCAGGGACCATGACCACTACACTATGGGGGATTGGCTGGCAGACATCCCAAAACTTTAAATATTTGAACGCATGTTCTATTAAATACCGTAGTACATGCGTATGTAATTTAAGTGGGTACGGACATTGGTTACGGGGACCTCAATTTCTGTCACTGTTGTAAAAGAAATCTAAGTCCCCCAGTAATCAAAGTCCTACCTTCCTTGGTTCCGGGCGGACTTGCATTTCTTTTACACCGGTTCATTTCTCACTTCTGCTCCATTGTCCGCCTCATATTCAATACTTATATCCGTTGTCAGCAGCATTGGGGAGTGATCTGACAGGTTGTCAACCTCGTGACGTACTTCACATGTTTAATAAAACGTTCGGGACCATACCCTCAGACACGAAAAAATGATCGATTTTGGACCGGGCAAAGTTTGCCTTGCTTTCAAACGTGTAATCTATATTTGGCCCGCTACTTGTAGATTTAAGCGACTCGTTGCCTATGAACCCTTCCAATATTTGGGTATTTCTACTGAATATACGAAGTCTGTCCACATTAAAGTCACCACCGAGAATAATGCTGTTAAAATGTTCTGTAGCGCATAGTGCGCTCATACTTTGTAATGTTTCAAGGTATTCATCAACTTTATCTTCGCCAGGCATGTACGCATTCATTATCAGACATCTGTGATTGGCATGTGCAGCGATGACCGCACATATTCGCTTTGAGTCCATTTTTACTGGTATTACCTTAACCTTAATACTATTTTTCCAAAGTATAGCAGCGCCCCCGTATGGTCTCCCAACGAGTAACTCCGTTTCGTTCATGCCGCTCACCCCATAACAACAACATTTATCTAGTTCCCTCTCGAATCTAAGAAGCCCGTCGCTGAACTGCCAATGCTCCTGTATCAAGACAAAGTTTGACTCGTGTAGTAACTTTTGGATGTAATTCATCCTGCCGGCCCCAAGGCCTTGAGAGTTGTAGGTTGTCACTAACAAGCATACTAATCAAAAATACACATGTATTGTTTTTACTCATTATCGGTTTTTTTCTTTTGCTTCATCGGCATATTGTATTTTCTAACTCTTACGCCCTCCGGCCATATTTGTTCATCGATTAGCTTACTAAACTCGCTCTTCGCTACCGTACGATTTGAATACAGCGTCTACATGTGAAACACACTTCAGCTCCCGAATCTCACATTTTGAGCTCTTCTACAAATTCCCTCATATCGACATCTGTTGTATCCTTATCAAGTCTGTATATGAAGAGGTCTCTGTCTGGTTCAGGACCACCTTTTACTTTCGAGCCTGCTTTCCCGCTACCAGTTATGAAGCGTTGTCTTTTTTTCTCTACACGTATCGACTTTTTCTGTTCGTAGCGTGATAATGCAAATCCGTCGTCGGTCACAGCCGACTGGTTTTAGCTACTGCTCCGGACCGATTCCGTACTATTCGTCCGTCTGAGATTATGAACCGCTGGGACCGTGAGGAGCTTGTCGGCACCTAGCCCTCGGCCCCCACGGCTCCCTCTTCCCCTGCCTCGCGAGTATCCACGACAGACACCGGAATCACTGCTTGTTTTATATATTGAACTGTAGGACGTATTGACTTGATCTGCAGCCTTTGTTCCTACTGCCGGTTTCACAGCACTGATAATGTTTGCGTACGTCAGAGGACTCTCGTCAACATCCTGATCAGCCGAGTCCGATATTCGTTTGTTCAGTCTCTGCGTTCCACTCACGTTTTTTTTCTAGCACTTCCTTTATGTTAGTAAATTTCGTCTCTAATTCGTAAAGCCTGTCTGCCAACGTAATATTATTTAGGTCTTCTGGGGGGATCTCGGGATTTCCGACAACCTTAGAGCCGAAATCATGATTTTGGGAGTCTTGCCACATTTGTCCAGCTTTCTCAGAGCAGTGATAATATCAACGACATTAGCTTCTTCCTCTGATCTTATCGAATAGGTTTTTCGACTCTGCCAGTTGCCGATTGTATCACCGATCTGCAAATCCTCGTTCCATAGTTTGTTTTTAGCGATTTTGATTTTATCATTTGTAAAGAAGCCCACTGCGGCATTTTTTACATTTTCTATCGTGCCAGTCTGCATTCCAAAAAGGACATATGTAAGAACCGGGTCCTCGATATATTTTTCGTCGTCATACGTGTACCAGCTGTTCTGTTGCGTTTCACACTTATTCAGTTCACCACTGTTCGCACTTCGCATTTCGTTTTCTCCAATGAAGCTGTTTTCTGATTGTTCGCCGTCATGGCGGGTCAGTTTCGACGGTGGACTGCCAAATCCGTCCTGCGGTGAGCGCTGATCAGATTTGCATTTCTCGCCTGATAGCCTCGGCGTGTGCGACTTCTCACTTAAGGACATGTTGCGGAACGATTGCTTGGCGATGTAGTTGGTATACTAATACTACGGTTGAATGTACATGCAGGCCAATGTACATATATACATGCACATGCGTATAGAGTGCTATTGGACCTATACAGAGTCTTTTTTCCCAATGTCCAAAAAGACACCGCAAGTTTTAGGGCAGTCTGACGATGGCCTCGAAAACTTTCCTTACGAATGCACTTTTACCTTATAGTCTCTTATTTCGACACACGGCGTATTCCATTGAAATGTGAGATGATTTTAAACACTATTAGCCGGAGCGAAATTTCGAACCGGTCATCTTGGACCCCATCTTGATCTATTATGACGTCGATCGATGATGGATTGAAAAGATTTTTCGAGGAGCATTATGTAGAACATTACCAGCAATGGCAGGCCTGGCACATTCTGTTTTGAATAGAGGGAGACTCCATCATTCCTATTGTTTGAGATTGGTGTGAATTAATCTGGCAATTAGCCTCCTGTGCATTGTATATGCAAACACTAAAATGTTTGGATTTTGCTAATTTATGGTCAAATAAATCAGCCAAAGGTTTTGAAAGCTTCACAAATGATTGTCGCAAGGAAGTACTTAATGATAGTTTGCGAAATTTTGATTAATTCTAGGTGGAAAGTAATATTTTTCGCATATTTGTTGGGAAAAAAATTTGAAAATCCTTCAATTTTCAGCCCCCCTATGGACACTATGAATTTTTCTCCTGTAGCGATTTTCCGACATCGGGACTCTGTCACTTATAGGTCTTTCTGGGGGAGAATTATACCGGGTCCTAATAAAGACGTTCCCCAGGTTTCATTGGTGCATCCTCATGGTACAGGGCTGAATACTCTACCGTGAGATGGCCGTTTGATAGACATCGTTGTATATAAAGACGGGGTGGCGCATAGAATCCCGTCATTACGTTTTGAAGTCGTCCTTTCTTCTCGGTTGACTATTGGTTGAAACATGGCATGGACAGAGTCGTGCGAGAACACGGCTATGTCGCGCCAGTACCACTTGGTATCGTCCTTCCTTCTTGGTGGATGGCAGGTAAAACTCGCATGGACATAGTCGACCAGTTCAACTTGGGGTCGTCCTTCTTCATGGTGGGTGGCAGGGTGAAACTTGGCATGGACAGAGTCGCGCCAGTTCAACTTGAGAGTCTTCCTTCCTTCTTGGTGAGTGGCAGGGTGAAAATTGGCATGGGCAGGGTCGCGCCAAAGAGATCGCGAAATAAGGAAATGCAAGCTCAGTACCATAAGGATGTTCACCAACTATCCCCTTCGTAACGACAAGTGACTACATCCGTGACTAGTGACCTTATGTTAGTCCGTCAGGGCACGCCACAAAGCTTGTAGGTAATAATATCAACGAAGTCAAATGTATAAAATATCCCGAGATTTGTTTAATAGGTGCTCATGTGCACAATCGATATCATTCATGAAAATGAAGTATGATATATATATATGTATATAATTTTGATAACGACGACAGCAGAACGGATGAGGAGGCGACGTTTCAGTTCAGTTTCCAGTTAACTAAAAGATAGTGATGTAGAATATATGTATTGTGGTGGTAGGAATATAGGTATTTTGAAGCTATTTTGACAAAAGCCCTTACAGGCCTTTTTGTCTCAAAATAGCTTAGAAACCCCTAAGAACCAGACACCACAATACATATATTCTATCATTCATTAGATTCCCAGTGAAG
>NW_027020279.1:0-35095 GCF_910592395.1 Lineus longissimus | reverse complement strand
AAGGCAAAGAAGGCGGCGCCTGCAAGCACGTGGCTCGGGAAACACATATTTATGGTACAATAAGTCAAAATTAATCAAAGAATGATCTTTTATAAACATTGGAAGGAAATTTATGGTACAATAAATTAATCAAAATTAATCAAGGAATGATCTTTTATAAACATTGGAAGGAAGTAGGGATAAATTATATTTCAGATTTACTAAGACCAGACAAAACAGTGATACCTTTGAATCACTGGGACTAAAAGCAACCGAATGGTTCAAATGGAGAGGGTTAATGGATGTTATTATTAATAAGATTTGGGATTATAATTTTAACACTGATAACAATATTGTAAGATCTACGCAGAAACCATAGAAGTCTAAGAGACAATCATGCCCAACGGTATAAATCAGCCTCAAGTGACTGATGCCTACCTGTAATCAGCTACAGGCGACCGATAGCGACATTAGGAGATCAACCGGAATGGTGATACCAATAGATCGCTTGCATACATCAACTGCGAAGGTATCTTAAAGCCTTGGACGCTATATTTCCATCAACCAAATTTCAGGTTGCGCAGCGTTATGTAACCTCTATGACGCATGTCCAGGTTATGTCCTAAATTTAGTATTTCTGGTTTAAACTAAAAGTATGGACTTTCATGTATCATGTTCAGATGTCTAAGATAAGTCAGACTTTCCTTTTCAACGTGTTTCAAGCCACATCAAAGTGCACGAACGTTCAGTTCTAAGTTCGGAAATAACATAGACAATTTAGAAAGGGAGATGTAGTGTAATCCCTAATGCTCCTTTCCTCTGCTTACAGATGATTTACATTTTGTTGTGGCCACTGCGAGTTATAACACGTTAAAGTTGTCTTATGACGAATGTGTTCAAGACCTCAGCAAACAAACAGATACAACCCTGGAAGATCATCAGCTTATTCTCTTCTTACAAGAACAGCACTCCAGGGATCTAGAGGCGTGTCCAGAGTTTGAGGCCCGGCTCCTCCATCAAAGTCAAATTGGGGAGGACCTTGGTGTTCTTGTTGTCGAATTGAAAGATGCGATGGCACTAAAGGACGCTGAAATCGAAAGATTACGTCAAGAACTTGACATTCAAAGAAAGGCCTTTGAGGCCAGAATAAAGCAACTTCAAACAGCCAATTCCCTGCAAAAGGCAGAAATTGCTAGATTGTCTAACTTGGCCGCTTCAGATGCAGGTGATTCTCCACAAACATCGGCGCCATCTCAGCAACCTGAACTGCTTGAAGTTACACTCAGGAGTCCTCCATTTCTTTTCTGCCGCTGTCCTGGTTTCAAAGGCAAGTCTTCATCACTGGTTGAAATACCCATTTACAGGCAAGAGGCCTCTAAACTTCAGCATCTTCAGAGCCTCAAAAAGCGCTCCGACATGCTTCATGAAGTTCTGAGGGTGCTTGCTGGTGCCAAGGAGGGTGTTTCCCCCAGTGATGAAGACTTGGTGAAGGTACTAGGGCAGTTGATGAAGGACCATCCTGAGATTAGCTTGCAAGCTTTTCAGGAAGCTGAGATTTCGTTCCATTCGCAGTTGTCTGTGGAGAGTACCCTGGACCTGAAGCTGCTATTAAACCTGCCCTATCACAAGTTGCGGTGTTTACGGGCTTTTCTTGAAAAGCATGGGTATAATATACTGGCCCCTGAAGCCTTGGTGAGAAGAGAAGTTGACAATCGTTACCTTGCAGAAACTGAGGTTGAGGTTGGCTTGGCCAAGTTGAGAAAGGACAAGAACAGTCCCACACAAGAAAATGTTGCATTTGTCCGTGTCAAGGACATGGGCAAAGTGGTTCAAGATTTTTATACGCTTCAGGAGGGGATGGGTAACTTTGTGGAGTCTGAACATTTTCAGAATGAGGTGTGGATTAAATTAGGTGGTGATAAAGGGGGTACATCCACAAAACTATGCTTTCAGATTGCCAATCTCAAGGAAGGCAATAGCGCTGAAAGAACCCAGATAGTTTCATTTTTTGAAGCCACAGATTATGCCACTAATCTGTGGCAGATGTTCTCCCTTTATACCACCCAATTTGCCCACCTGGAAAATGTTCAGACTGCACAGGGTGAATTCAAAAACGTCAGAAAATTTGTCGTTGGTGACTATAAATTCCTATGTAGTATTTTCGGGCACATGGGAGCTAATGCCAAGTTCCCTTGCTTGTTTTGTTTGGTGCCCCTTGCCAACTTGCGTATCACTAACGGGTTGACCCATTCCCCAAAAGTTCGTAATGAGGCCACAGGGGAATTTGTGGATAATGATAGCTGTGCCTTCACTCCTCGCACACTAGAGATGGTCAGGGATGACTTGGCACAGTGTCTGGCAAGACCGGGCGACCCCAAGGTAAATGCAAAGGATCACCACAGCATATATGCTGATGCTCTTTTTCCGGTCCCAATTGACCAAGTTGCACCCCTTCCTTTGCACATTTACCTTGGGGTTGTTCAAGACTTGTACAAAAAGATGGAACTAACTGCCAAGTCCCTTGACCAAACCTCTGGAAATGAAAGTGCTGAGGAGTGTTGGATACAGTTGACAAAGTCTGTGGAACATCAAAAAGATGTTGTGTCTGCTCTACAGGTCTGTGTTCAAAATGAAAAGTCTGTTGTGAAGGGATTTAATGAAGTCCAGCAGACAAAGCAGCCTAGAAGAAGGGCAGGTGTAGAGGCCAAATGTGCTGCGACCTTTTGCATAATCCACACCAAATCAGCCAAAGTGATGACATCAGCTGAAGAGAGTGGCATTCAGTGGACCTCTTGTGATGTATGTCAGCGATGGTATCATCAGATTTGCCTGGGTATTACTGATTCATCAGTTCTTAAGGATGGTGATCCCTACAGTTGTCCCATGTGTCTATCAGATACCAATGGGTTAGACATGTCCACACATCTGGCATCTATTATTTCACAGTCTGAGGAGGAACTCGCCACCGCTTCTAATCATTTGGACTTCTTGCAAGCTACCCTATCAGCCAAACGGTCCACCATTCTAGGTGAGATGGGACCAATTTCTTCCTCCCTGGAATGCAGCCTGAAAAGTATAGGCGTTGACAAGCAAGCCTATCACTCACAATGCTTTGTCGGTAACCATGTCCATAAGATGTTGACCATTTCAGCAGAAAGAAATAACCCCAAAATCCTTGTGAGTGCATTTCAGAACCACCCATCTCAACAGGATAAGTTCTATTGCATCCTTGAGGTTTTGAGTAAAATTCACCCACTGCTTTTCAAGTCTACTTTTCTTACACAGACAGAAATAGAATGTCTGTGCTCCCTTTGCTGGGACTTGGGTTCCCTTTATCCCCGGCTATTCCCTGACCAAACAGTTACCCCTAAATTGCACATCCTTATCTTTCATGTACCTCAGTTTGCAGTTAAATGGAGGTCAGTAGGCATGTTCACAGAGTCAGGATTCGAGTCCATTCACAAACTCATGAATGATAAGTGTCGCCAGTTCTGTCAGATTCGTTGCAAAACACAGAAGGCGTCTTTGATTTTCAGGGAACACGACATTCGTTCAACCACATCCAAGGATAACATATCCCCAACTAAGAAAAGAAAGTGTTCTGTTTCTTGGTGTGGTGGCAGGTATTGTCAGAAATGCTAAGCCGCCCAACCTTAATAAGGATGGGTTTTGCAACGAATCTGATAATTACAGGGAGCTTAGGGACAGTAGCAGAAATGAAACACGTCAATAAAAAATGAAATTTTTCGTTTGGGGGGAGGGGGTCAAAGGGTCATTTCGTTTCTCTGAAAAATTTTTGGACACATTAAAAAAATCAACTTCTGACTGCCTAGTCTTGATGGGCATGGATCTAAAAGTCTACTGACTCCTAGTCATGATGGGGATGGGTCTAAATAGGGATTGTTTGCCTTACTCCCTGTGTTAATTATGTGTGAATATGAACGTCAAAATTCACCCAAAATTTAGTTTCTCAGAGGGGGGGGGGGGGCCTGGAGAGAAACTAAACAAGTTAGTTTCTTTTTGACGTACATATTTTTGCTACGCTCCCTTACTGACTTCCACATAGCAGCCTTCTCAGTTGACCTAAAATGCTTGCAACACAAAACATAATTTGATAATACTCCTAGGTTTCATTTGAACATTCTGCAAATACAATTTGATGAACTATGCAGTGGGTTGCAAACTTTTTGGATCACGTATTGTACATGCATTGCTATCAGAATGACTAAGGCAAGATTTAGGTTTTCTTTAGATATTAATTGCCAGGATAGAAATTTACAGCAGTGTCCAGTTCGAGACACATGTCTCCTGTCCAAGGTGACTGTGTTGCCTTGGTTGATGGTGGAATTTCAACCACGTCCTTGAACCTTCCATGGCATGCAAGATGCAGCTCAATCCAGTGGTCTCTCACTGCTCTTGAAACACTCTTGAGGGGCCAAGTCATGACAGTCTGACTTGCACATGTGGAACTGGTCTTCTCCACTGTCTTAGGACTCGGCGTTGACTTCCGGCGGTGGACAAGTTTCTTTCTGCGCTTTGGGTTGATCATTGAGTCAGACATTGAGTCTGATGACTCCGTGGACACTGTCAGATCTATTATTACTGGACTTGCCATGTTGATGATAATGATACTGAAAAAGAAAATACAGTTGAAGAACATAACTGAGGCAAGACAATGCTATATTTACAGTGTAACAATAAGTACTGTCCCATATAGGTAGTTGTCATCCATGCACATGGTGGTACCAATGTGGAAAAAAACATGAATTAATTCTTTGTTTGGACAAAAAGCCATCAGAGTTGAGATGAGGGGTGATTCTGGGCCGACCCTTTGCAGTAAATTCACCAGTACTGGCATAACGCAGAACAATATCAGCATAGTTCTCAATTCACACAGCCACTTGTGCCTAAGGGTCACATGTACCCATGTGAAGAGAGAACTGTAGCTGACATAGTTCTTCATTTGCTAGTACTGTGAAATTAATTCGAAGGCAAAGTCAAGAAACCGTAGTTGTTGTGGTTACTAAAGTAATTTGATTCTCAAGTTAATCAATAAATATCAATAAGCCTATTTCAACTGTAGTTAGTTCCCTATCTTTTGATTTCCAGCTGACTTCTTTGGAACAACCAGACAGGTGTTGGAGGGTTAACCCCAACATCTGATTCAGTACATGTGACCAGGTGGTATAACCAGGAGCTGGTGTTCGGCTTGGACAGCAACGGGAGTGTGCGCTATTACCGACGTATACATTCACTGTACATTTTGTACAGGGCGACTGTTGTTCTCCCCCCGCCGCCATCGCACTGAGAATGATATTATCTGTTTAAATTGTTTTGCGTCGATAAAACGCTTTAAAGTGAGGAAATAATGCATGAGACATAAGAATATGCATCATCATATACTAAGACATACCTTTCGTGTTTAAGGATGAACGTGGAAAATCGCGAGCCCGGGTCTCCTGGTCGTATTCCTTATTAAATACCAAGCCACTTTGGTTACTCAACCCGCCGTTGGCGCGGTGGTCGGCAGGCTATTCATAGTAACAAGACCGAGGGATTTGTCCACAAGTAAAAATTACCTAGGTAACGGCCGTGAGTCGGGTCGTATGTCAGCCATGGTGAACACACCGTGCCAAGACACACCATTCGTCCACCACCATGTCCAAGAGTACAACTGTGTATGAAGAAGTTCTGTGTATTACAGTGCCCCCGTTTAATACATCATCCAATCTTTGGGGTTTGTGTCATAATAGGCCTATTCCTAGATCATTCAAACTATTACTTTGGCATTTTGAGTACAATCAAAACCACAACAACAATTTTAAAGAGACAAACCTGAAACATAAATCTATCAGTATTATGTAATAAAACCATTGGGTTCAATGATGTTCAAGTGGCAGGTCTAGTTTCTCAAAAAATGACAAGTTTTCTATTTTCGTACCATTTTCATTATTTTGATGTGAAAAGGGGTGATTTTCGATGATGTTTTTATGTAGATCAACTTTACTGGTGGTATTCTATAGGCCTAGCTAAAATTCAATTTTCATTATTTGCTACGATTTCAACATGTTATATTTCTGCTACCGTTTCTCCAATAAAAGCATCCTAATTAGAAAACATGTATTTTTTTAATGTCCTACAATGTTCTATTAGCTATATTCTACCATCCACATCCATTTTTATCTTTATAAACCTCATCCAAGTAGTTCAAAAATTACTTGGTAAAACCTATGTCACCTAATCTGGATAGTGTACATGCCCTTTAGTATTTCTGGTTTAACTAAAAGTATGGACTTTCATGTATCATGTTCAGATGTCTAAGATAAGTCAGACTTTTCTTTTCAACGTGTTTCAAGCCACATCAAAGTGCACAAACGTTCAGTTCTAAGTTCAGAAATAACATAGACAATTTAGAAAGGGAGATGTAGTGTAATCCCTATTGCCCCTTTAAGAGTCACTACAGTATGGTGCTGCCACCTTCATGTCAATGGGTTAACAGTGTAATTGCCTCTTTTATCAAACTTGCATTGTTTACATCTGTCTTATTCAAGTGAACCGAACCCCCAATCCAGCAAAGGACAATACTTCCACATAATAGTCTGGTAAAACATACATCACAAGCTACAATATAAGATGTTATATGATTGGCTCACTAAGGCAAAGGAGGCGGCGCCTGCAAGAACGTGGCTCGGGAAAAACATATTTATGGTACAATAAATTAATCAAAATTAATCAAAGAATGATCTTTTATAAACATTGGAAGGAAATTTAAATTTATGGTACAATAAATTAATCAAAATTAATCAAAGAATGATCTTTTATAAACATTGGAAGGAAGTAGGGATAAATTATATTTCAGATTTGCTACAACCAGACAAAACAGTGATACCTTTTGAATCACTGGGACTAAAAGCAACCGAATGGTTCAAATGGAGAGGGTTAATGAATGTTATTATGAATAAGATTTGGGGTTATAATTGATAACTGATAACAATAATGTAAGATCTACGCAGAAACCGTAGAAGTCTAAGAGACAATCATGCCCAACGGTATAAATCAGCCTCAAGTGACTGATGCCTAACTGTAATCAGCTACAGGTGACCGATTGAGACATAAGGAGATCAACCGGACTGGTGAAACCAGTAGATCGCTTGGATTTATAAACTGCGAAGGCATCTTAAAGCGTAATGCCCGAGCCACACGGTAAAATATAATTTGACCAAAAAAGTTTGACCAAAATGTTTTACCGTCTGGCACGGGGAAAATCCACAAATTTGACCAACCAGATTTCCAAATCCAAAATTGTTTTGGATAGAACCCGTCCTATTTTTATCCAAGGATTTGACCAAATAATACAAGAATCCTACCGTGTGGCGCGGGGAAATATTTTTATTGTTCGATTAACGCTTTGAACCCAGTGACCAGGCCTTTTGTTATGGATAGCTATGTCCTCATATATGTCATTTTCTTGGTGTTGAGGCCTATTTTGAATGGTTATGTCACCTACACTGTGCATTTCCTTCACTATATAAACAGATAAGGGTATCTCGTCAGCACATAAGGCCCAAAAACTGCTGGTATGTGGACACAAGAACTCACAGACATTTTGATCGAGGAGTACAGGGCCCGCCCTGTACTCTACGACACAAAGAATCCCATGTACCATAATAGGGTCAAGAAAGAAACTGCCTACCAAGGTATCGTGGACAAACTTTCCCCAAAATGTGAAGGTTGCACAGTTGAAGCAGTTAAAAGGAAGCTGAATGGACTTCGAAGTCATTTGTCCAGAGAATTCGACAAGATGAAGAAGAAGAACAAAAGTGGAGCAGGGGCCAACGACATGTATCAACCAAAAGTATGGTGGTTTCAGAAGATGCTGTTCTTAAAGGACCATCTAGAGCCGAGATGCAGTACATCTACCATGGCCGATGAACATGACGATCAAATGTACAAGGTGAATAGACAGTTAATATGTTTATTTTATATCAACACATTCATGTACATTGCACATCGAAGTATTTCTACTGTCAGGCTTAGCTGCAAAATCTGTCCTGCCATGCTACTCGTCCGATGCCATTCACATAGCCGCGCAGAGCATCTCTTTGTGATTGTGCATCATTGGCATAACGGTTTCCAGACTGATGTTCAATACCTTGGAAAGCCTCCTCAGCTTTCTTAACTGATCTCCAATCCCCCTTAGCTACAACACCGCGGTTTAATTGTTCCCTATCTACTGCCCTGGGAGGGAAGTACTTGGCCGAATTATGGACCCTCAGGAAGTTGTGCAGTGCACAAGCAGCCAGAATGATCATCTGCACTTTCTCAGGGGATAGCAGAATAGGAGAAAGAAACACGCGAAATCTGTTAGCTAATATCCCAAATGCATTTTCAACCACACGCCTAGCCCGACTCAGGCGGTAGTTGAAAACACGTTTGTCTTTATCAAGATTTCTAAATGGATACGGCTTCATGATGTCAGTTTGTAAAGGAAAAGCATCATCTGCTACGAAAAAATAGGGCATGGTGGCATCGCAATCGTGTAAGGGTTTTGCCTCAGGAAAATGTATAGTCCCATCCGCCATAGCGTTATTGAGATCGCTCTTCCTGAAAACACCTCCATCTCCGACACGACCGTTGGTTCCAGCATCAATCATCAAGAACTTGTAGTCGGCATCAACCAATGCAAACAGAACAATACTATGGGTGCCTTTATAGTTGTAGAACTAGGAGCCATAGCGCAATGGTGGGCGGAAAACAACGTGTTTTCCGTCCATTGCACCCAAACAGTGGGGAAGGTTCCACTTTGTTTCAAATTCCTCTGCAACCTTGAGCCATTCTCGTTCGTTCGACGGCACCTGAAAAGATAGACATTTATTTCACGAATGAGTGACCACATGATATCTTTGTTTTTTCAGGATCTGTCTGATGACGACGAAGTATCCGAGGATGAATCGGACAAAGTGATACATGTAGATACGCAACCATCGACCTCCAAGATCGCTGCTAAGGTGTCTTCATGGAATCCGAAAAGGAAATCATCAAAATCGGTTTCAGCGGAAGTGTCAATGTTTCAGACGGCCACCAACACTCTGGCGGAATTAAAAGATGCTGCACTCGCATCAAATAGGCCTCCGCCAACAGAAGCGAATGATGTATATGATGTGTTTGGGAAGTATGTAGCCTCAGAGATTCGTGCAATCGAATCTCCAGATGTACGACAGAATGTAAAAAGAAAGATCACCTTAGCTTTGCTTGACGGACAGGAGGCTGATTTGAACACCAAGAGGAATTATGTTAATGTGAAAAATCGCAGCTATCAGGCACAGCCTCCGTCTGAAACTTTCTTTCCACTGTCTGTTGAGAATGCAGTTCGACCTTCCTGTCAATTTCGTAATGAAATGGTCACTCCCCGGTTTTCCACAGTTCGACTCGGCCAAAATACAGGTTCAGGTACAAGTGATATTGTAAGTCAGGCTATGTATGAAGCATTCTCGAATCATTAGAATGTTGTACACTTGTAGTCAACAACATACATAAGAAAATAATACATGATCTTCCTACAATTTCCTTCGTTTGTATTTCAATTCCAGAAAATGTGACAAATGAAAATCTGATTATCTCGAAAGAGATAGTTTGGACGTACCTTGATATAATCCATCTTAATCTCATCCAACATAACTGAGGCAAGACAATGCTATATTTACAGTGTAACAATAAGTACTGTCCCATATAGGTAGTTGTCATCCATGCACATGGTGGTACCAATGTGGAAAAAAACATGAATTAATTCTTTGTTTGGACAAAAAGCCATCAGAGTTGAGATGAGGGGTGATTCTGGGCCGACCCTTTGCAGTAAATTCACCAGTACTGGCATAACGCAGAACAATATCAGCATAGTTCTCAATTCACACAGCCACTTGTGCCTAAGGGTCACATGTACCCATGTGAAGAGAGAACTGTAGCTGACATAGTTCTTCATTTGCTAGTACTGTGAAATTAATTCGAAGGCAAAGTCAAGAAACCGTAGTTGTTGTGGTTACTAAAGTAATTTGATTCTCAAGTTAATCAATAAATATCAATAAGCCTATTTCAACTGTAGTTAGTTCCCTATCTTTTGATTTCCAGCTGACTTCTTTGGAACAACCAGACAGGTGTTGGAGGGTTAACCCCAACATCTGATTCAGTACATGTGACCAGGTGGTATAACCAGGAGCTGGTGTTCGGCTTGGACAGCAACGGGAGTGTGCGCTATTACCGACGTATACATTCACTGTACATTTTGTACAGGGCGACTGTTGTTCTCCCCCCGCCGCCATCGCACTGAGAATGATATTATCTGTTTAAATTGTTTTGCGTCGATAAAACGCTTTAAAGTGAGGAAATAATGCATGAGACATAAGAATATGCATCATCATATACTAAGACATACCTTTCGTGTTTAAGGATGAACGTGGAAAATCGCGAGCCCGGGTCTCCTGGTCGTATTCCTTATTAAATACCAAGCCACTTTGGTTACTCAACCCGCCGTTGGCGCGGTGGTCGGCAGGCTATTCATAGTAACAAGACCGAGGGATTTGTCCACAAGTAAAAATTACCTAGGTAACGGCCGTGAGTCGGGTCGTATGTCAGCCATGGTGAACACACCGTGCCAAGACACACCATTCGTCCACCACCATGTCCAAGAGTACAACTGTGTATGAAGAAGTTCTGTGTATTACAGTGCCCCCGTTTAATACATCATCCAATCTTTGGGGTTTGTGTCATAATAGGCCTATTCCTAGATCATTCAAACTATTACTTTGGCATTTTGAGTACAATCAAAACCACAACAACAATTTTAAAGAGACAAACCTGAAACATAAATCTATCAGTATTATGTAATAAAACCATTGGGTTCAATGATGTTCAAGTGGCAGGTCTAGTTTCTCAAAAAATGACAAGTTTTCTATTTTCGTACCATTTTCATTATTTTGATGTGAAAAGGGGTGATTTTCGATGATGTTTTTATGTAGATCAACTTTACTGGTGGTATTCTATAGGCCTAGCTAAAATTCAATTTTCATTATTTGCTACGATTTCAACATGTTATATTTCTGCTACCGTTTCTCCAATAAAAGCATCCTAATTAGAAAACATGTATTTTTTTAATGTCCTACAATGTTCTATTAGCTATATTCTACCATCCACATCCATTTTTATCTTTATAAACCTCATCCAAGTAGTTCAAAAATTACTTGGTAAAACCTATGTCACCTAATCTGGATAGTGTACATGCCCTTTAGTATTTCTGGTTTAACTAAAAGTATGGACTTTCATGTATCATGTTCAGATGTCTAAGATAAGTCAGACTTTTCTTTTCAACGTGTTTCAAGCCACATCAAAGTGCACAAACGTTCAGTTCTAAGTTCAGAAATAACATAGACAATTTAGAAAGGGAGATGTAGTGTAATCCCTATTGCCCCTTTAAGAGTCACTACAGTATGGTGCTGCCACCTTCATGTCAATGGGTTAACAGTGTAATTGCCTCTTTTATCAAACTTGCATTGTTTACATCTGTCTTATTCAAGTGAACCGAACCCCCAATCCAGCAAAGGACAATACTTCCACATAATAGTCTGGTAAAACATACATCACAAGCTACAATATAAGATGTTATATGATTGGCTCACTAAGGCAAAGGAGGCGGCGCCTGCAAGAACGTGGCTCGGGAAAAACATATTTATGGTACAATAAATTAATCAAAATTAATCAAAGAATGATCTTTTATAAACATTGGAAGGAAATTTAAATTTATGGTACAATAAATTAATCAAAATTAATCAAAGAATGATCTTTTATAAACATTGGAAGGAAGTAGGGATAAATTATATTTCAGATTTGCTACAACCAGACAAAACAGTGATACCTTTTGAATCACTGGGACTAAAAGCAACCGAATGGTTCAAATGGAGAGGGTTAATGAATGTTATTATGAATAAGATTTGGGGTTATAATTGATAACTGATAACAATAATGTAAGATCTACGCAGAAACCGTAGAAGTCTAAGAGACAATCATGCCCAACGGTATAAATCAGCCTCAAGTGACTGATGCCTAACTGTAATCAGCTACAGGTGACCGATTGAGACATAAGGAGATCAACCGGACTGGTGAAACCAGTAGATCGCTTGGATTTATAAACTGCGAAGGCATCTTAAAGCGTAATGCCCGAGCCACACGGTAAAATATAATTTGACCAAAAAAGTTTGACCAAAATGTTTTACCGTCTGGCACGGGGAAAATCCACAAATTTGACCAACCAGATTTCCAAATCCAAAATTGTTTTGGATAGAACCCGTCCTATTTTTATCCAAGGATTTGACCAAATAATACAAGAATCCTACCGTGTGGCGCGGGGAAATATTTTTATTGTTCGATTAACGCTTTGAACCCAGTGACCAGGCCTTTTGTTATGGATAGCTATGTCCTCATATATGTCATTTTCTTGGTGTTGAGGCCTATTTTGAATGGTTATGTCACCTACACTGTGCATTTCCTTCACTATATAAACAGATAAGGGTATCTCGTCAGCACATAAGGCCCAAAAACTGCTGGTATGTGGACACAAGAACTCACAGACATTTTGATCGAGGAGTACAGGGCCCGCCCTGTACTCTACGACACAAAGAATCCCATGTACCATAATAGGGTCAAGAAAGAAACTGCCTACCAAGGTATCGTGGACAAACTTTCCCCAAAATGTGAAGGTTGCACAGTTGAAGCAGTTAAAAGGAAGCTGAATGGACTTCGAAGTCATTTGTCCAGAGAATTCGACAAGATGAAGAAGAAGAACAAAAGTGGAGCAGGGGCCAACGACATGTATCAACCAAAAGTATGGTGGTTTCAGAAGATGCTGTTCTTAAAGGACCATCTAGAGCCGAGATGCAGTACATCTACCATGGCCGATGAACATGACGATCAAATGTACAAGGTGAATAGACAGTTAATATGTTTATTTTATATCAACACATTCATGTACATTGCACATCGAAGTATTTCTACTGTCAGGCTTAGCTGCAAAATCTGTCCTGCCATGCTACTCGTCCGATGCCATTCACATAGCCGCGCAGAGCATCTCTTTGTGATTGTGCATCATTGGCATAACGGTTTCCAGACTGATGTTCAATACCTTGGAAAGCCTCCTCAGCTTTCTTAACTGATCTCCAATCCCCCTTAGCTACAACACCGCGGTTTAATTGTTCCCTATCTACTGCCCTGGGAGGGAAGTACTTGGCCGAATTATGGACCCTCAGGAAGTTGTGCAGTGCACAAGCAGCCAGAATGATCATCTGCACTTTCTCAGGGGATAGCAGAATAGGAGAAAGAAACACGCGAAATCTGTTAGCTAATATCCCAAATGCATTTTCAACCACACGCCTAGCCCGACTCAGGCGGTAGTTGAAAACACGTTTGTCTTTATCAAGATTTCTAAATGGATACGGCTTCATGATGTCAGTTTGTAAAGGAAAAGCATCATCTGCTACGAAAAAATAGGGCATGGTGGCATCGCAATCGTGTAAGGGTTTTGCCTCAGGAAAATGTATAGTCCCATCCGCCATAGCGTTATTGAGATCGCTCTTCCTGAAAACACCTCCATCTCCGACACGACCGTTGGTTCCAGCATCAATCATCAAGAACTTGTAGTCGGCATCAACCAATGCAAACAGAACAATACTATGGGTGCCTTTATAGTTGTAGAACTAGGAGCCATAGCGCAATGGTGGGCGGAAAACAACGTGTTTTCCGTCCATTGCACCCAAACAGTGGGGAAGGTTCCACTTTGTTTCAAATTCCTCTGCAACCTTGAGCCATTCTCGTTCGTTCGACGGCACCTGAAAAGATAGACATTTATTTCACGAATGAGTGACCACATGATATCTTTGTTTTTTCAGGATCTGTCTGATGACGACGAAGTATCCGAGGATGAATCGGACAAAGTGATACATGTAGATACGCAACCATCGACCTCCAAGATCGCTGCTAAGGTGTCTTCATGGAATCCGAAAAGGAAATCATCAAAATCGGTTTCAGCGGAAGTGTCAATGTTTCAGACGGCCACCAACACTCTGGCGGAATTAAAAGATGCTGCACTCGCATCAAATAGGCCTCCGCCAACAGAAGCGAATGATGTATATGATGTGTTTGGGAAGTATGTAGCCTCAGAGATTCGTGCAATCGAATCTCCAGATGTACGACAGAATGTAAAAAGAAAGATCACCTTAGCTTTGCTTGACGGACAGGAGGCTGATTTGAACACCAAGAGGAATTATGTTAATGTGAAAAATCGCAGCTATCAGGCACAGCCTCCGTCTGAAACTTTCTTTCCACTGTCTGTTGAGAATGCAGTTCGACCTTCCTGTCAATTTCGTAATGAAATGGTCACTCCCCGGTTTTCCACAGTTCGACTCGGCCAAAATACAGGTTCAGGTACAAGTGATATTGTAAGTCAGGCTATGTATGAAGCATTCTCGAATCATTAGAATGTTGTACACTTGTAGTCAACAACATACATAAGAAAATAATACATGATCTTCCTACAATTTCCTTCGTTTGTATTTCAATTCCAGAAAATGTGACAAATGAAAATCTGATTATCTCGAAAGAGATAGTTTGGACGTACCTTGATATAATCCATCTTTAAGGTTTCGTAGATTGCACAGCACGTTTCTGGTATTATTGCACCGATTGTTGAGCGACTCAGCCGTGTTGAAAACTGAAGACTCTGGAAAGTTTCCCCAGTGGCTAGGAACCTTAGAGTAACCGCCAGACGTTCTGCTGGAGTAATTGCCTCGCGCATGTTGGTGTCTTCCCTTGCCACGTAAGGCGTCACCAGTTGAACTAGGTGCTCAAACGTCTCCTCATCCATCCTCAAATAATTCTTGTATGATCCTGGATCCTCTAGTCGCAACTCATCTACTAGCATGGCATACGATCCCCTTGTTTTTCTCCTCTGGATCCATTTTCTGACCCATACAGTTCTTTTAGTACGGCGACGCTTCATCTTGTGGTATGCCACAGCTGCAGCCATTGCAGCAACAGCTGAACCAGCTGCCAGAGCAAATAGAAGTCTTGACTGGACGGGTGCCATATTCGAAAAGGTTGACCAAATAAATCCACCGTGTGGCATGAGTGGGCAGAATGGAAAAATTTGACGAAAAAGTTTGATGAAAAAGTTTGACCAAATAATTTGATAGTGTGGCTTGGGCATTAGACGCTATATTTCCATCAACCAAATTTCAGGTTGCGCAGCGTTATGTAACCTCTATGACGCATGTCCAGGTTATGTCCTAAATTTAGTATTTCTGGTTTAAACTAAAAGTATGGACTTTCATGTCTTAGATAAGTCAGACTTTTCTTTTCAACGTGTTTCAAGCCACATCAAAGTGCACGAACATTCAGTTCTAAGTTCAGAAATAACATAGACAATTTAGAAAGGGAGATGTAGTGTAATCTCTATTGCCCCTTTAAGAGTCACTACAGGCACATTCTCAAATTTTAGGCACCAACGTGGTCTGCAGCTCCTCATTGGTGAAAACTGGTTACTTCCCCCCTTATTATACGATAATTAGAGAAAGAAACCCCATACAGAGTATGACACAGAAGTGTAACGGTGTAAAATGCTGATAAACCCCCAAAAAACGGGTTGATTCGGCTTATTTTACGCAAAAGTAGCCTGTCTGCAATCCGCTTTTTTTAAGAATAGGGTGAAATTTTGCAGGTTCCAGTCGAAAAATAATGCTGGAAATGCCTTTTTTTCTGAGGCAGCAATTATGCGACTCGTTTATCAAAGAGAAACCATGATTGTAAATGGTGTTCAGGCTTTTTAACCACTTGCAACATTGTCTGCAACTTTGCTATAATTTACGTTACCAAAACCTTACTGCATGTCCAAGAAAATTTATCTGATCGTTTCTCCAGGTAGCTAGCCATTTTTGTTCATTGTCATGATGACTAACAATATAGACAATGATTATTTGCAGTGGTCCCTTCACACCGGTTTTGGAGTGCCGCAAAACACATGTTTGAAAAGGTAGAAATAAGAACGTAATTTACGTGACCGCATTTGAAGAGATTTCAGAGGACGTCGATAGATGTCCTCCTACTTGGCGAAAACCTCCCCTTAACTGATCATCTCGAAGGCACAACTGGATATCCATGGCAACTGAGAACGATACTAGAGCCCTATATAATCAAATTTTAATTTACGTGACCACAATTTACGTTACCTTTTTTTTGAAACGATCTTTTAGCCCACGTGCATCACTAGTTAACAGCATTTCTGATAGATGGCGACAGTCACCTCATCGCAGCGTGACCTTGATCTTCACTTCGAGCAGACGAAACAATTTGGCATCACCGATTTCTTGCCGATTTTAGACATAATTTCACGGAATGTTAGGTGAGTTGGATGACATAAGTTGTAGCAGAGTAATAATCAATATTTGAATTAACCTGGTGTGCATGTTGTGTCATTAATTAATGCTATACGATCCCATTACTGTCGTCAACTTCACTTGATGCCGTGGTTACATGCATTTCTCATCTGCGCATGACATAACATGAAGTAATTTACGTTACGATGCGGTAACGTAAATTTCGCAAGTGACTGCCTTAACTTGCAATGAAAATGGAAGCTATCAAAGGCTATGTTTAACATTATTTGATATTGCATCGACGTAATGATTGTTGTCGAATGTTTTTGAGGCAAATAGGCAGGATTTTCTTTCAGGTAAATGGCTTGCCACCCAGCCAATTTGGGTTGATCCGTTTCTCAGACAATTTGCACACGTTTTTTTTAGTTTCATGTGAAAACAGAAAGAAGATAACTGTACATAACAAAATTGCTGTCAAATAGACAACAGACCAGGATGATTTCTGCTCTGTGCCAGTGTCTTGGACTGCTTTTCTCACATATATATGCCAAAGAAATAGAGGCATTATACCATACATGATGGTAACGTAAATTACGTAATTACCTCCCGCCATTTTAATGTGTACCAAAACATTCAAATTTAATTTTTTCGCATGTTCGTAGGATGGGAAAGCCTCGCAGTGAAATCCAGCGAGCCTATCGAGAAAGAAAGAAGCAAAAGAGGGGCGCAGAATGGCTGGAAAAGGAGTGCGAGAGGGTGAAGAAATACTACCAACCTACCAACACTCTCAACAGAAAAGAACACAAAGTTAGAAGAGACAGAAATAACAAGGCGGTTAGGAAACACAGACAAAAAATCAAGGTAGGCAGGCATGCACTGGCACAGGCATTTAACTGTGAGCAAACGTATTTCTAGTACCCATGGTTTATCAAATTCGTCATACTTCTTGGTATAGTTCATATTTCACTTTCAGGATCAAATCCAGCAAGCTGCTTTGGTTCAACAACAAGATGACAATCATCCCGATGTGTCAATCGACAGCGGAGTTGATGCCGAAATGGATACAAGTACGCCCCTGGTTGTTCGTATGCCTTTTGTTGCCGTCAACCAGCGTCCTTCCACCAGCGGGAAGGGGACAGGACCAAGGAAAAAACGAGCCGTGCCCTCACCAAAGCGCATAAAAGGATTGCCTTACTAGAGAAAAAAGTCAAACGCACAGAAAAGAGGTTGAAATGGGAACGGAAGGGCAAACGCTCCTCTAAAGTCACTCCACTAACGCCCAACAGCAAGACACAACAGGAACTGGAGGAGGCCGAGAAAACAGGGGGTCTCAATTCAACGGTTAAGAGGAAGCTATTACTGGCAAATGCTATCACCCATGATATTAATGCAAAGAAGCCACGTCATAAGCTCCCCAGTAGTCAAAAATGGGGTATCCGAGGCCACGTCCTGAAAAAATACGGTATTCTAAGATTCTTCGCCAGAGAGACGGGTGTCTGCCGTCGAGCTATTCTGAGATGTAGAACGTCAGTTTATGCATCAAAATTGAGAAGATACAAGCGTCAAATCGAGGAGTTTCTGAGCAGGGAAGACAATGCAAGGATGCTACCAGGTAAAAAAGATGCCAAGAAAGAAGGTGGTGAAAAGAGACAGACGATGGTATTGTCAGATTACCTAGCCAACCTTCATGGCAAGTTCCTGGCAGAGAACCCAACGTGCAGCATTTCACTTGCTAGTTTCTGTCGTGCTAGGCCGACGGCTTGGGTGGTACAACGAAGAGGCTAGCTGACGATTACGTGAAGACCAATAGGGCAATCATACAGGACGCATTCGACTTGTTTGCATGGACCCAGCAGGAGCCCAACCCTCTGCCTAAGGTCACCTTCCTGTTTGTTTCTGCAGAGGAATGCAGTCAAAGAGCCAGAGCCCAGCAAGAAACGACTGCAAGTCTAAGACCAATCAAGGGGACCATGGACTTCCACGCAATGGGGTTGTTGAAACTAGGGTAACGTCATGTTACTGTGAAACGTGCATATCTGGTGAAGTTGGATGTGAGTGGAAGGAACAGCACAACATGGTCAAAGTTCAATCCGTCCCAATCCCTGATGCCTTGTCGTCTGTCACCCCCGCACCTCCAGACTCCGGCGGACTTCAAGAAGTTGCCAGTTCACTTCCAGCTGGTGTTGCAGACCCTGTCCCTGCAACTTCCGATGGCAGTGGTACTGTCAGCCCTGGAGAATATGTGGGAGTGCAGTATAGCAATAACTGGTACGTATGGCTAGTAATCGAGGCAGACAAGGAGGACCACGATGTCAACGTTTCCTTCATGAAACTCACCAAATCCGGAACGTTTGTTTGGCCAACACTGAAAGATGACCTGTGGGTTGAAGAAACGGACATATTGTGTAAGATATCCGCCCCACAGCCAACTGGACGCTCTGAAAGGGCTTTCCGTTTGCCGGACAATGACATTACCTCCATTGAAGTGGCGTACAGAAACAAGAACAACTGAGCCCGTTGTAGGCTGCCTTGAACCCTGTTGCATAAATAGACGGGTTTCTAAAGTCGGAAATAGTTTATTCACCGTTCTTGATACTTTGGATGTTCAAAATCGTTTAGTTGCGTTCAGCTTCACATTGTTGATAACTTCGTTTTCGCTTCCAGTTAAATACGCAACTTACGTTACCAATACGTACTTCCCATAGAGACAGTATTCTGTAGGACTGCTGGGATAAATGTTGAATATGTCCTCTCAATCTGTCGTTCTAAAGTCATTATTTCGTTAATTAGAGAGTTTTGAACATTCTAGACTGAAATCTGCCCCGGTAATTTACGGTACACTATGATGGGATAATTGCGAAATTTATGTTACTGTTTTCAATCCAAACATTCCGTTCTATGATATGCAGGACAGAGGACGTTTTGTACTGAGAATTACCTTCAAGTTTATTGAAGTTCATAATACATATTAACTAGGATAATGGTTGTTCTTGTTGAAATTACTTTAGATGAACATGTTCTTGAACAGGTGTCAGATAACTCCGTGTGTCATGAGCGAATTAAGGAATGTAACTTTATTAGCAACAACAGGCAAATGATGTCATCTTACAAAGAAAAAGTGGGAGACCCGATTCAACATCACAAGTTTATTCAAATAAGTAAGTTGCATTGCCTAGTTGGGCATTTTCTGGTGGAGACAATGGGTTAAACAACTAGTCACGTAAATTACACGTGTAACTAGGTATCCGCCACCAGTTACTGACCGTAAGTTACCGTACTTGGTGTGAACTCTCCAAATAATAGTTCGGTAAATGCACTGGCTTGCCATGTTCATCTTGTATAATCATGAACTTGCACACGGAGAATTAGGCAACTAATATATTCAGGGCGTTCTCGTAACTCGTTCGTGATGAAAGCTGTATTCGCATTGGTCTGTTGGTATTGAATTTATTCTCAATGACAATTGAGCCTGTCGATCATGTCTCGACAAGCTGAAGGCAAATGATCGGCAGACTTGTCACTCAACCAGTAACAGTGCAGAGTGTTAGATCATAACTTGGTTAGCCCTTCGCACGCATTGGTTCCACCGTAACTAGAGCAAAGCATAAAATGCATTTTTTGCACATTGGCCTGTGATAACCGCACAATGCAATCGTCCTCCCAGAAAGGATGACGAAGACGCTAATCCCTTCATCAAGATCATTACTAAGCCGTAGACCGTGGCCAATATTGTGGTATTGTACTGGGTGTTAAATGATAAATGATGATATTTCTATACAATTTAATACAATTTGTCAAATTTAGCCAACCTTTTACAGAGTTTCCACAGCTTTTAAGCTCTTCGGTACGGTTGTATGAGGTTCAGTTCTTCCAATAGACATGGACGTCTTTAATGCCATATTTTGCATTCAAGCTGACATGCATGCATAAAAATCCCAAGCGGCCAAGTCAGAAAACACAAACGCCCAACCACTCCACTTGAAACATGATAGACACCCAGTGACAGGTCTCACTTGACTGCACAAACAACAAGTTCATTGACCTAACAGGTCACAGAGGCGATCCGGTGAAAAGAAGAAAAAGAAAAATATTAGTCCTCGAGCGGGTTCGAACTCAAGACTTTCAGCCCTGGATCCCTATCATACCGCCTTACCTACTATGCCATGAAGCCGTTGTGGAAGGAGGACATATTTTTTAGTCTTTGTTTTCGCGTAAAGGCTTGACAGACGGATGTTTTTTTGCCATCTGTTTTTTCAGTTTCAAAATGGCCTTGTTAATTTCCCATTGACAAAGTAAAACAATAAGATTCATAAACGGAAGGTATAAAGCCAACCTGCGATGATTAAGGAGCATGCGCCTGTTTATTTCGTGTTTTCAAGATGCAAAACATTTTCCCTCTTCGCTATTATCAAAACCATGCATGTTTTGAGGACCTGTCCGATGAAAAGGCATTTGACTTTATACCATTTCGCGCGAGATCGCTAGGGTAAAATAAAGTAATATACGTGAACTGATGCTCATATCGATGCTCCACATCGAGCACTCTGTTAGTGAATACGGTAGCGCCATTGCGGCCTGCTGGTAGTCTATCATATCTGAGGGCGTTTAAAACATGGCGGACGGTCGTTAGTGTTTTCTTACTTGATCGCTAGGGTTTTTATGCATGCATGTCAGCTTTAAGATATAGTTTACATCGAGTGTACTTCCTTGCCGGCCCCGCTGATCGTCAGTGCCAGTTTTCATTTCAACACCCAGTAAAAGATTTCAATGCAATAATGGTTGGTCATTTGTGCTTATGGAATCAAGGCATTCCCCAACAAATAGTGACACTGTGTACTTGCAAGTGCAGTACTCAGAAAAGAAAAAACATGGCAGACCAAGCCGGAAGAGTTTTGCCAATGCTCCAGCAGGAAAAAGACTTAGTAACTGAAGGGTATAGAATTTACAGAAATAATTATGTGCGCGTCCTTACCCACGTTCGCGCCCATGTTCATAGACTTTCACCGGAAGCGCAGGCGGCTTATCGCACGCGACCAGCGCACAACCTTAGGCATAGGATACGCGACTTCGTCATACGAACATTACAAGAGTAAGTATGACGTGTCAGATAATTTCTAACCTTCGGCAAATAGACAAGAGAGATATTTGGGCGATTTGATTTTTTTAACTTTTGTCACCGATGCCTTAAACCAGAGTGACTGAATCCGAATTTCATATGCGGCAGACACAAAAAAAATAGATCGTTTTTTTTCTTTTGGTCCCACACATTCAGCTGTTCAGTGAATTTCGGAGTTCTGGTCAAAATATCTTCTGCATTGTCAGACAATATTGTTCATACATGTGCATAAGTTCATGAAGTTCTTATATTTTGATAAACTCGATGAAAAAGGTCGTTTTTATTGCCCACCATGGTATTTATATGAACACTTCTTGACATTTCAGTGCTGTCCAAGAAAGAGTGCGCGAAATGCGCCACGCAAATGGTCCGGTGCCTCAATGGCGGCAAGTTGCGGATGAAGGAAATGCTGGAATGCGTGCACCCCCAATCGTTCCACCAATGATGCCGCCAGTGCTGCCTCCACCACCAGAAGCGATGGGAGAGAACCTACCCGGTGCGCCTGCTCAAGGACTAGTTGCAAACGTAGTACCCCAACAAGTGGCTGCTGGACCACCCAGACCAGCTTTATCCGGACCAGCTCCTCCTGCTCAGGGTAACCAGCCTGTCCAAGGACTAGTTGCAAACGTAGTACCCCAACAAGTGGCTGCTGGACCACCCGGACCAGCTTTACCCGGACCAGCTCCTCCTGCTCAGGGGAACCAGCCTGTCCAAGGACTAGTTGCAAACGTAGTACCCCAACAAGTGGCTGCTGGACCACCCGGACCAGCTTTACCCGGACCAGCTCCTCCTGCTCAGGGGAACCAGCCTGTCCAAGGACTGGTTGCAAACGTAGTACCCCAACAAGTGGCTGCTGGACCACCTGGACCAGCTGCAATTGCTCAACCTGGTCAAGCCGTGCCAAGGCGCGAGCCCCTTTGGCAGATAGCGAGGCGAAACCAGGAACGGTTCGCCGACTCGTTGGACAGCCACGAGAGGAGAATGGGTAGGGTTGATAGGATCCTCGATGTAATCGAAATGCAGTACGGAATTCAACAGCAGATTTAAGATAACATGTCAGTGAGGTAAGTTTCTTTTATATATCTGGTTATTCAGAAAAGATGGCGTGTCTTTCAAGTTAAATCTGAGAACACCTTAGTGCGTGTATCTCTTGGACACACCTTAACAGATTACATCTATCAATTTAATTTCATCTTAACTGAAGCTTATGTTCGTGTAGTTGAAGTTCAATCCGCGTGCCTATTACCCCCCCCCCCCCCCCCCCGTCCTCGCATCAATTTCAAAAAGAGAACAACCAGTCACTTCTGAAATGGATATTTTTGTAATCTCTATTTATTGCTCTCCTTAAATCAGAACTAATTTTTAAAAGTACAAGACGTAGTAACAATGAACAATTATTTATGTGGTCAGTGAAGTTACATCATACTCCATTACACTAGTACTGACAAAATGAGAAGAAAATGCTTCAACAAGTTAAATGCAAATAGGTAGCTGTGCGCTGGTCTGCCATGTTCCTCCCAAAAAGGCTTAAAGAATGGATTGGTAGAGTCCGATATGGCGCTGTGCCAGGCAAACACATACATCCGCAATCATTGAGAACATGTCTCTGCTATTCCTATATCGTTCTTGGAGAATTCGATATGTCTTTAGATACCGAATAACATGTTCAATAGAAATCCGACACGATGCGTGTTCCCGATTAAACATTAATCGCTGTTCTCTATGTTGCCCTCGCAGGTTCGGAGCCTTCCATGGTGTCAGAAGTGGCCATTCGTTGGGATAAATACGATCTGCCAAAATGTAAGTTCCTGCGGGTAGCGGAAGCTGCATATTTTCACCAATGCTTGGAAGAAGGCGAAGCTGAGCTGCATCATTTGTGTGCCCAAGGAATCCGGACTGAAAAAGATAAAGGGCAGACTGTTAAAATGTACGAATCTGTATGAAGTGGCTGTCCTCTAATCATCTTGACCGCCAAGGTATTTGCATCTTTGCCCGGCTATGTTTAAAGGGTGTATGGATCTTGCGGTTCTTGGCTCCAAAGAGTGTTATCTTCGTCCGTATCTTGATTAGTTTGAGATGGTTTTGCAAATATTGACATGTGGCGTTAGTATTCACCCTAATAATTTCAAGCCACTTATACTTCGAGTCATGTTCATTGAAATTTAATGGTTTTAAGAAATCATGTTTGTGTCGCCAGTTGTGCCAATCTTATAATGTGAGATTTTAAATGGTGTTATCCTGTTGATATTATTTCATTGTTGTACGAAAATGTTGCGTTTTAGAAAATGTTAATAAAGGTACATGCAATGTACATACTGTTATGAATTGAATTTGCGTTCTCTTAATTTACTGCCATGATAATGTGATCACAAATACGAATGGAGCCGAACTTTGCATAAATGATTTTGGGAATGGGCCAGTTACGGCCACCCCCTTGTTGATAAACAAATCTTGTCTCCAGGTAAACACAGTCCTGGATATGGACTCAAAGTCCCACATGCTGTGGATACTAGGCTTTGATCATGTAACACGCTGGTCAATTTCAAACAGGCCTTGTGTCCAGGTAGGAAGTGAAATTTAACCATGCCACGCATTGTACATGTTGTTACACTTCTACCTGAAGACGAGGCTTTATTTGTAAACTAGGGTATGCCTGTAAAGGCTTGTTTCCACATAGGCATTGGCGTTGACGTTTTGCACTCACCTCCTTTGTCTGGATGCGATAGTGCGTAAAATAACAAAGGAGGTGAGCGTGATGCGCCAACGCTGACGCCTATGTGGAAACAAGCCATAAGATGGGCATTACAAACATTCATATTTTGGCATTATTCTCCCCTTTTATATGACTACATTTTAGCTGCAATTTACCTGAATTTATCGATGTCCTCAAATGTTCATGATAATTTTGACTGATTTCGGTGATCATTACATGTGTTTTGGGTGTCAGTATTGTCTTCGGGGGACAGCACGGCCCGCCTGGAAGGCACATGTTTGTCGTTGTTGTGGGACGTGAAAGTTTTTTCTAATTTTCTGCTCAAAGATCATTTTATATGCATTTATACTAAGTTGAATGTCCCTCTACTTGAGGTGAGTGAATGAATAGGTTATCTGTGTAGGAATCACAGTTACTGTATAGAACTTTTAATCGCCTTAAACCACGCAGTTTGACATTTACTGCAGCCAACTTTACCGCCATAGGTGTCACATGGCTTTGTAGTGCTTGGTTTGCACAAAGCCTTATTTCTTCCATCAGTATGAGTTTAATCTGGTTGTATAGGTACCTGAATGTGTAGAAAATCATGTCTTTCTGTCAAATGTGACTAATGCCAAGGGTGTCTCTGGATGTGATGATTGTAGGACACACCTGGCCAGTTTTGGGCTATTTTAGTTCTGATTGCTAATGCCAGGTGGCAGTGCCCACTAGATGTGTCTTCAGAGTCACAACCTATTCTTGTCACAACCTGTCCTTGCAGGTTTATTGATTTTCATCTTTTAAGTTTGAAAGTAGGTTGATAAGGGTTGTTGTCAACAATTTTGTAATGTTGTGTGTAATTTTGTATCGTTTCAGTTTACGTTCAATTAGGAGGTCTTATTAAAGCGTTCGTTGTATGAGGAACCACATAGTTATTGGTTTTGTTTGGTGAACATCTCGGAGACCGTTACAGTAAACTCAATTGGGGCAGGAGACTCAAGCAGTAAACTTGATGAAGAACTTGAGTGATTCGAACAAGAAAACACCTGCCATGACAGTTTACAAGGGATGAGCAGATTTTTCGGAAAAGGCTAATCGTCAGAAGGTTTTACGGATAGTTCTCCGGTGGAAAAGAGAATTGTCAGTCATAGGACAATCAGTTTAAGTCGAGTAGGATTGTCAATGTCAGTGGACTGCGTCTGTAGGTTTTATTACATACAGACCGAGTCAGTGGGTTTATTGTGAACAGGAGAGACTTGTTAAGTGGACTCTTGATTAAATTTATGGTGTGGTGAGGTCTGATCTATTCAGTTCAATACAGCTCAGTCAAGTTTTAAGTTTGAAAAATTATATCAGGACTTTGAGATTCCAAGTAAACATGGCGTCAGACGAGTCAGCAATGCCGGACAGTGTGTCAAAGGCCACTCGGGCCAATGTCAAAGGTGCTTATGATAGGAGGGAAGCACATGTTGGTCGGCTTACAACTACTACTGATAAGTTGTGGCTGATGCTCACCTCGGAGACAAGTGTAGCGGACATGAGAGTTCATCATTCAGATTGGCTGAAGGAGTATGAGCGGTACATCATGTCACATCAGGATGTTCTGGAGATGATGCCAGCACCTGATAGGGAAGTTTTCGAGGAAAACTTAGGAGATGAAATGAAGCATTTCGAGGATTTCAAGAGGACGTTGGATCAGTGGTTCTTGGATAACGATACCCCAAATATCTTCGGTGGGAAGGCCAGGTCTAGGAAATCAGGTGGTTCGGTTCGGTCAAACAGGAGCAGTATCTCAATGGCAAGAGCAGAGGAAAATCTGAAAAAGGCCGAGTTACTGGCCAAGGCTCATGCGCTTCGAGAAAAGAAGCTGATCGAGGAGGAAAAGCTAAAACTTAAACTGAAGGAAGAGGAGTTCAAGTTAAGGACCGAGATCAAGGTGTCAGATGCTAGAGCAGCAGTTTTGGAGGAGTTGGAAAGAAGCCAGCAACAGGATGAGGACATACTGAGAGACTTCATCAATACAGGCCCGAGGGAGGAGCCTGTATCCGGAAAACAGGTATCATCTACCCCTAAGAGTGTTACGTTAGATGTAGGGGTGCCAGAGTTTTCACCTGCCACAAAAAGAGAGCAGCAGCTTGAGGGTAAAACAGAGAAGCAGCAGATCATAGTGGAGCTTCAGCAGAAGGAGGAAACTGTGCAGCCTCACGAACTGCAGGACAACGTGCGTAGAACTAGTCTCGACATAGGCCGTCAAGTACAGATTAGGTGCAGTCCGAGGCTGCAGGGCAGTGATTGTAATCATAATCATGGGCAGGATGGTGAGAGTTCCTCAGTTGGTAATGATAATTCTGTTCATATTTCAACAGGAGGCAGACGTTTGTATGATGCTTCAACTGTGAATGGTCATAATGTTAGTGACAGTGCAGCAACGCATGGACTCATGCAGGGTAATCTGTCCTCATCATCAGTGCAGATGGACTCGGTGGTTAAAGAGCTAAGGAAACCTGCATCAGAACTTAAGAAATTCTCGGGTGACCCATTGGAGTATCGCAGATTCTTACGCCAGTTTAATGCACGAGTGGTGAGCAATACCACAACTAGCGATGAAAGGTTGAACTTTCTTGAACAGTTTACAGACGGAGAGGCAAATAAGATAGTAGCAGGCTACAGCTGTTTAGAGGCAGATGTTGGATATCCAGCAGCACTATCAGAACTGGAGAGGCGGTATGGTGACAAGGAGTTAGTAGCAAACGCTTACATCAAGCGTGCCCTTGACTGGCCAATAATAAAACCAGACAATCCAAGTGGACTGGATTCTTATTCTATATTCTTAGTTGAATGTCAGAACGCAGTCAAGGCCATAGATGCATTACGGATCCTTGAATATTCAGAAAACCTAAAGAGGCTTGTCAGTAAGTTACCGTACAAGCTTCATGAAAAATGGAGGAACATACGCCAGGAGACACAAGAAAAAGGGACTGTCTTGAAATTTGACCATCTTGTTAAAATGGTGCAAAGGGAGGCCAAGAAGGTCATGGATCCACTTTATGGCAGACAAGCAATGCAGGGGCCAAATCTGCAATCAGGAAGTAAGGACCAGAAACCAGTGGTGAAACGGAAGAACTTTGCTACTGAATTGACCTCAGGAATTGCTAGTAAATCTTCATCAGTGTCTCAGTCGATGCATCCTAAGTTCAGCAGCAGTGCCAATATTAGTAGTAGCAGTGGTAGCCAGCAGGGCAAAACTGAAAGTAACTTTGCGTTTGTGAAGCCATGTTGGTACTGTAAGGAAGGACATACTATGGAGAACTGCAATAAGTTAAAGGCAAAGTCACTGGATGATAGGAGAGACTTTATTAAATCCAAGGGGATTTGTTTTGCATGCCTTAAACCTGGGCACCGGGCTCGATTTTGTCATAACCGGGCAAAGTGTTTGAATTGTGGTGGCTCACACCCTACATTGCTTCATAGAGAGGCGGCGCCAACTGTGGAGTCGAGTGAAAGGAAAACATGTGCGTCAACCATCACAAGTGAAACTGGTGCCAACACACAAAGTGGTAATGGAGATGACCTACTGTGCTGTATGGGAGCCGGAGCAGAGAATGCGGGACAGTGCACAATGGCGATAATTCCGGTCCAGATAAAGAATATCGATGGCAGCATAGTTACAGAGACATACGCTTTTCTTGATCCAGGCAGTAATGTCAGTTTCTGCACGGATCAGTTAGCCGATCAGCTGGGAGTCAAAGGGAAACGTACCACAATGAAATTGGAGACGATGGGAGCTTGCCAGAACTTTGTAACACGCCAGATATCAGGACTTGAAATAGCCAGTCTCGATGGTGATATCAGCATACCATTGGGGACAGTGTTCACTAAGTCAGAGATGCCTGTCACAAGCGATCTCATACCAACTCAGAAGGACATTGAAAGATTCGAGCACTTGAAGGACATTAGTTTGCCAATGATCAGTGCAGGGATTGGCCTACTGATTGGGAATAATGTCCCAGATGCCTATACACCTTTAGAGCTGAAGACAGGGCTAAGGGGCACACCTCATGCAGCACGGACAGCTATTGGGTGGATTGTGTGGAATTTGGTCCGAGAGAACAAATGGGAGAACATGAAATGGGATCATCATCGTACAGTGAACAGAGCAGAAGTGTCAGCCATTGAGGAAGCTGAAAGTTTGCAAAGGCTCGATACCTTGGTCAGATCAGCGATCGACATGGACTTCCAGAACGTGGGATCGATAGTAAGCGGGAGCCATCAGTTGAAGATAAGCAATTCAGTGAAATAATACAGAACTCCATGGAATATCGAGATGGGCGTTATTACACGGACTTGCCATTTAGAGAGTCAGATGTTAAACTGCCGAGTAACTGGCAACAGGCCATGGACAGGCTTTTGGCTTTACGTAGGAAACTGAAGAAATCAGAGGACTATTGCAGGGACTACACCACTTTCATGAACAACCTTCTGGAAAAGGGATATGCAGAAAGAGTGGAGGACTGTTGTAGTAAAGTGGAGGAGGGCAAACAATGGTACATTCCACATCACGGGATTTACAATCCTAATAAACCAGGCAAAATAAGGATTGTTTTTGATTGCTCAGCTAAGTCAAGGGGGGTGTCCCTGAATGACGCTCTATTGTCCGGCCCGGTCTTGACCAACACTGTTGTAGATGTTTTGCTTAGGTTCCGGCAGTCACCAGTAGGAATCATGGGCGACTTAGAAGCAATGTTCCACCAAGTCAAGGTCACTGAACATCATCGGGACTATCTGCGATTTCTTTGGTATCCTGAAGGAGACTTGGATAGACCACCAGAAATATACAGAATGACATCACATCCATTTGGAGCAGTTTCATCTCCAGCGTGTGCAGCTTCAGCACTTCGACAGTGTGCACTGGATGGCAAGGATCAGGCATCTGAAGCTGTAGTGGATTCTCTTATCAAGAGTTTCTACGTTGATGACTTTCTAAAATCATTAGGCAGCGATGATCAAGCTATTGATATGAGGGAGAGCGCCACTGAAGTCTGTAGTAAGGGAGGATGGAGACTTCATAAGTGGAATAGTAACAGTGAGGTTGTGAATGAGGCCATTCCACCATCAGAGAGGTCGAAAACCTTGCAGCTAGCGATTGAAAGTGAACAGCCTCAGCAGTCAGAGAGAGCACTGGGAATCGTATGGGATACTGAGACAGATACTTTCACCTTTAAGATAAGAATCAAGGAAAAGTCGGTTACAAGAAGGGGAATCTTGTCAGTTGTAAGCAGCATTTTTGACCCCTTAGGATTAGCAGGCCCATTTGTCTTACCAGCAAGAATCCTTTTGCAGAGATTGTGCAGGGAAAGGATAGGTTGGGATGATGAGATCGGGGATAAGGAAGTTAGACAGTGGGAGCAGTGGCTGGTGGATATCTTGCAGTTGGAGAATGTATCTGTGCCGAGAAGTGTTAAACCACTTGAGTTTACATCCATCGTATCTACCCAGCTACATGCATTCGCCGATGCATCGGACAGTGGTTATGGCATTGCAGTATACACGCGGCTAGAAGATGACGAAGGACGGATTCAGTGTACTCTTTTGTTTGGCAAGGCAAGAGTTGCACCGATCAAGAAGGTCACAACTCCCAGGATGGAACTGACAGCAGCCAGCGTTGCAGTTAAATTTGTCGCCATGATTACTGCAGCCATGGAATTGAAGTTCGATAAGACATTTTATTGGACAGACAGTATGTCTGTCCTAAAATACATTGCCAATACAACAATCCGGTTTCATACATTTGTTGCCAACCGGGTTACCACCATTCAGGAAGGCTCAACTCTGGATCAATGGCGCTATGTGCCAACGCAAACAAATCCGGCGGATGCAGCTTCTCGGGGTATCCAACTCGGCAATCAACAGGCTACCGAACAGTGGTTATGGGGACCAAAGTTTTTATGGGAGCCGGAGTCGGAATGGCCTAAATCCAATTTCTCAAAGGAGCTGTTAGCAGAAGACCCAAACGTCAAGAAGGTGCATGCTACCATTGCAGCTGAGAACCCGGAGCCCAATGGGGAAAACCAGACCAAGACATGTACTGTTACCGTGGATGAGTTATTTGCCAGATACTCAAATTGGGATCCACTGAAGACAACTGTGGCATGGTTGCTGAGAGCACAGAAAGGGTTTAAGCAGCGTCGCAGTACTGATAAAACACTAAGAGACACCACCAGGGACGAGTTGACACCGCTCACCTTCACAGAATTGAAAGCTGCTGAGCTGGACATTGTCCGCTACTTGCAGGAGAAACATCTGCCGGACAATGGGAAACATCTGGGATCAGTACAGAAACTGGATCCCTTTCTAGATGATGCCGGACTATTGAGAGTTGGGGGTCGGCTGCGACATGCAAGGATCCCATTAGAAGTCAAACACCCAGTGTTATTGCCCAAGGATTCACCAGTGACTAGACTCATTGTTAGGGATGCACATCAGAGAGTCGGGCATCTTGGTTCAAATAGTAGTCTAAATCTGCTGAGACAGAGATATTGGATACCACGGGCAAGCCTACTGATACGGAGCATCATCAGCAAGTGTACCATTTGTCGCAAATACAGAGCAAGGCTATTAGTTCAGAAAATGGCCGATCTCCCGTTGCAGAGACTTGAAATGGATCAGCCAGCCTTCGCACAGTCGGGTGTTGACTACTTTGGACCATTTATAATAAAGAAGGGAAGGAACACCACACTCAAGCGATACGGTGTAATTTTTACATGTCTTTCAACCCGGGCAGTTCACCTGGAAGTTGCCCAAGGACTCACAACAGACTCTTGTATCAATGCTATTAGGAGATTTGCTGCACGGAGAGCAGTCCAGAAACTAAGATCAGACAATGGCACAAATCTAGTCGGAGCTTGTAAGGAAATAAAAGAAGAACTGCGCAAGTGGAATCAGTCCCAGATTGGATCTGCGCTACGTCGGAAGGGCATAGAATGGGATTTTAACTGCCCTACAGCTTCTCATCATGGAGCAGCATGGGAACGTCTCATTAGATCAGTCCGTAGAATACTGTATGGTGTTGCCAAGGAACAAGTTATACACCTAGACGATGAAGGGTTACAGACCCTTTTCTGTGAGGTGGAGTTCATCTTGAACAATAGGCCGATCACGCGAGTGTCTAATGATACATTAGATGCACCAGCGCTTACACCGAACCACTTGCTCCGACTCCACCAAGATCAGGCACCACCTCCAGGGATATTCGTCAAGGAAGACAATTATGTTAAAAGGAAATGGCGCCAGATCCAACATATAGCCAACGTGTTCTGGTGTCGCTGGAGCAAGGAATATCTCGTAGGGCTCCAGGAACGGCAGAAATGGAGACAAGAACAGCGTTCTTTCAAGAAAGGAGATATTGTACTGGTCGCCGATAACCACATGCAACGAAACCAGTGGTTATTGGGTTATGTGAACGACGTCAATGAGGACGACAAAGGACTGGTGAGAGTTGTAAGTGTCCAAACCGGGACAACTGTCTTAAAGCGCCCAATCACCAAACTGTGTCTCATCCTTGAAGCAGACTGACTTGCGCTAGAGTGGATTTATTGATATTTGAAATGGTACGAATATTGTGGACTAACCGTGGTCCATCCGTTGCCGATGTGGACAATTTTCATTATTCAGAGAATCTGGATACTGACACCTTTTCGCGTTAAAGAAGACTTTCCTGGATTATATGCATATTCGCGTATGTGACTTAACCATAATCTAGGTTTCATTGAAATCGCTTCAGCGCAGAGAATCATTTGCGTTTTCATGACTTGAGCTGAAAGTGATTATTAGTAATTCTGTGAACCTTTTTTGAGTTATATTTTGTGTGACTTTGAGTGGAACTGGAAGTGCCTAATATTTTGATAATTGCTCTTAATAGATTCGCAATTAGGGAGCCGGTGTTTTGGGTGTCAGTATTGTCTTCGGGGGACAGCACGGCCCGCCTGGAAGGCACATGTTTGTCGTTGTTGTGGGACGTGAAAGTTTTTCTAATTTTCTGCTCAAAGATCATTTTATATGCATTTATACTAAGTTGAATGTCCCTCTACTTGAGGTGAGTGAATGAATAGGTTATCTGTGTAGGAATCACAGTTACTGTATAGAACTTTTAATCGCCTTAAACCACGCAGTTTGACATTTACTGCAGCCAACTTTACCGCCATAGGTGTCACATGGCTTTGTAGTGCTTGGTTTGCACAAAGCCTTATTTCTTCCATCAGTATGAGTTTAATCTGGTTGTATAGGTACCTGAATGTGTAGAAAATCATGTCTTTCTGTCAAATGTGACTAATGCCAAGGGTGTCTCTGGATGTGATGATTGTAGGACACACCTGGCCAGTTTTGGGCTATTTTAGTTCTGATTGCTAATGCCAGGTGGCAGTGCCCACTAGATGTGTCTTCAGAGTCACAACCTATTCTTGTCACAACCTGTCCTTGCAGGTTTATTGATTTTCATCTTTTAAGTTTGAAAGTAGGTTGATAAGGGTTGTTGTCAACAATTTTGTAATGTTGTGTGTAATTTTGTATCGTTTCAGTTTACGTTCAATTATGAGGTCTTATTAAAGCGTTCGTTGTATGAGGAACCACATAGTTATTGGTTTTGTTTGGTGAACATCTCGGAGACCGTTACAACATGGTTTGCGAAAATTACCTTCTGTCATTTTAAAAAGCCCTTTTCACAGACAACAGATGTTTGACATTACATAAAATTCATTTTTTAAATCCGAGGATCACCAAAATCATTCAAAATACTGGAAGACATGGACAACTTTATGTAAATTACTTGAAACAGTTTTGTCTATTGTTACTTCTATCTCATGGTAAACTAACGTTGCCTGTGAAAGGGCTTTTTAAGAACGGCTGAAGTTTATTTTCGCAAACTTATTGTCTTAATTTAAAGTGATGGTAAACTCCAGTTGCTTGGGAAAAGGGCGTTTCAGAATGGCCGAAATTCATTTTTCAAAAATTGTGTATAGGCGACAATTATACTCACATGCAAGTATCTGATATTTCCGTTAGCATCTCCAATTATCTGGGTACTGAGCGCATACCGGTGCCTGTGGCCGCTGTAGTAGAGATATCCTTCATTTTCGGGAACATATATCTTGTGTACTGTACCATCAATGGTACCGACTCCGTCTGGAAATACCTCCCACGTGTTTCGCAGGTTGTCCCATTCGTTTAGCGTCAGCCATCTTATCTCCATCATCAGGTGGTCCCAGAGAATGGATAGCATGCGGTTATTGATACGCCTAACGCTAGGCTCGCTGATCTCAAATAAGACAGTCATTGAATTAAGATCGGGGTACTTTCGAAGCCATATCAAGAGCATCAATAATCGATTTTCCTCAGACAACAAAAATCGTTCAGCGCCTTCATCATTTCCTCGAATGGCTGGCCGAATAAAGTCCAATAAATCACCAAACGATTCGCACGTTTCCCCCGTCTCAAGCCAGAAATTAGCTGGATGGTTTACCATTCTCCTGTAGACGTCCTCTCCTGTAAAAGCCCCACCACGATGAGGAAACATGATCTCTTGGAAGCGAGGAGGAGCCGGAACAGCGGGCAGTACACGGGAGGGAAGTAAAGCCAGGCTCTGCATTGGCACAAATGCAACACCGTCGTCCAAAGATGGCGGCAATTGCATTCCAGCAGAGCAACAGGAAAGTGCCTGAAGGGCTCTTAAATGACCAGCCATACTTGAATACTTGAAACTTGAACTCACTTGCCGTGTATCGCACAGAACATAAATACCACGAATGTAGAAGACCCAGGAATCATTGCTGATAATGGTGTTCATCAGTTACACAATTAAACATAATGTCACTGGAAAACTTTGAATGCTAGGCCTACTGAACAAAACTGAATTGTACCATCACTCTATATTGAATAAACTTGGCATAATATCCCTTTTGTATTCATTGATTGCCCGTATCTGCAAGGGGACATTTTCTACTTTTTTTATCCGCTTTTGAAACTTATTGCTTGTTCAATAACATACATTGTCAAAAGCGTGCCCCTCCGCCATAACAAAAGGGGCGGTGCTAAACGAGGGTCATTGATCGCTGCAAAAATGGTAAGGACCCAATCAGCGTGAATCTCCTGCTACGTTGGGTACGACGAGTTACGGTCAGTAACTGGTGGCGGATACCTAATTGGACCTCATTCTTCAATAGCCCGGTATAAAAAAAGTGAGAACGTTATGCTGACCTAAATTCATGGGCATATACTTCAGCAACTATAGATAATTTCTACAAAAAAAACCATGGAAAATGCGAGCATTATTCTCCCCCCAAAATTATAGCCCCCTGGTGCCTAAAATTTGAGAATGTGCCTACAGTATGGTGCTGCCACCTTCATGTCAACGGGTTAACAGTGTAATTGCTTCTTTTATCAAACTTGCATTGTTTACATCTGTCTTATTCAAGTGAACCGTACCCCCAATCCAGCAAAGGACAATACTTCCTCATAATAGTCTGGTAAAACATACATCACATGCTACAATATAAGATGTTATATGATTGGCTCACTAAGGCAAAGGAGGCGTGGCTCGGGAAAAACATATTTATGGTACAATAAATTAATCAAAATTAATCCAAGAATATGATCTTTTATAAACATTGGAAGGAAATTTATGGTACAATGAATTAATCAAAATTAATCAAAGAATGATCTTTTATAAACATTGGAAGGAAGTAGGGATAAATTGTATTTCAGATTTACTAAGACCAGACAAAACAGTGATACCTTTTGAATTACTGGGACTAAAAGCAACCGAATGGTTCAAATGGAGAGGGTTAATGGATGTTATTATAAATAAGATTTGGGGTTATAATTGATTACTGATAACAATAATGT
>NW_027020278.1:0-36307 GCF_910592395.1 Lineus longissimus | reverse complement strand
GGCAAATTCAATTTTGGCAGCTTTATTGCACCTGGATTCCTGCTTCCGCTTGTTAAGTGCTGTACACTTTGGTCAGATGAGGAACTTGACTGTGAAACTTCTGCTTCAACTTCTTTTATGTAGCTCGTCGCTTTGTCATCAACTCGCCTGAATTCCCGGTGAAACGTGCTAATGTTCTGACACTCATCCTCTACCTCTTCTGACAAGATATCGAAAATGTCATTTCTGACCTTGAAGTATTCTTTCTTGAGTTGTCGTAATTCCTGCAGTCTTAGCTGCTGTAAGGTTAGGTGTTTGCGATGTAGGCCTATGGCTTAGTATATAGCTCACATTAGCATGTAACATATTACAGGTATCGGGAATCCTAGGGTTGTTGGCAGGTTGCCACAAGGGTTAAAATATGTGTTGGCCGACAGGTTCAGATCACACCATTGAATATTATATAACATATTGATTAATTATTGGGGGGAGCTAGCAACGATTTGTTGTGTGAGGAAGTCGGGTCTGAGAAATGGCGTAGACTAGTTCTGCATTGGATTTGATGTATGAGAGAGTGGGGTCCGAGACATGGAGTAGGCAAGTCCTACATTTCTGTACCATATACCATACGCCAAGATATTAAACAATATTGATGAGGAATCATGAGTTGTCCTTCGATTGATCAAGTAGCTGAGATGTAAACCAAGATGAGGCATCACCGGGTGTGTTGGCCCTCTTCCAGCTAGGCCCCACAGAACTGAGAGGAGCCACCCAGCAGCATCGACACCAGGAAGATACCATAAACACGTACGACCTAACACTGCTAGAACTACGACGTTTCCTGTTCTCAATGTGAGCTTCAGAACATCCTCTTTGATTTGCACAAAATCAGGACGAGATATCCTCTCATATCTCCTCAACAGAGAAGCAGGTGGCGCTGAGCCACTCTGACTTTCACGATCGTTGGTTTCACCCATGCTATGTGTTTTACTCAGAGACTAGTATACTAAGACTGTCAGTTCTAAAAATCAAATGAAGATTTAACGGTTTATCGCCATTTCGCCTACAATCATTTTGCCTACAGCCATTTCGCCTACCAAAAAATGCCATTTCGCCTACAGCCATTTCGCCTATTTCTCATTTCGCCTACTTGCCATTTTGCCTACCTGCCATTTCGCCTACCCACCATTTCGCCTTCTCGCCATTTCGCCTACTGCCATTTCGCCTACATACAGAAAATACCATTTCACATAATTCTGAATATATTTGTTTTAAATCCTCCATATTGATACCAGTATCAGTAAAAAATATAAGTTATCTAGCCTTATACCTACTTTTGCAGAGGATTTGCAAATCCACCACATATGTTTGGCCCTATGTAGGCCTACTGTAGCAGAGGATTGTATCCCATTTCCCTTTTAGAGTCCCAATCATCATACACACTTATTTGTTGTTGTTGATGCTCTAATTTGGTTACTGGATTAATTGGATCACTATAAAGTGTGTCACACAACATAAGCAAACTGACTAATTTTCTGCTAATGTATAGTGACCGTACTACTATCTGCCAGCTAAAAATTTGCCTCAAACCACCTCTGTTTAATACAAATATCCAGAAAGTCCTACTTTTCTTCCAATTCATAAAAAAACAAAAATAGCAGTAAAAGTAGGCGAAATGGCTAGTAGGCGAAAAGACAAGTAGGCAAAATGGCTAGTAGGCGAAATGGATAATAGGCGAAATGGTTAGGCAAAAAGGCTGTAGGCGAAATGGTTATAGGCGAAATGATTGTAGGCGAAATGGCTGTAGGCAAAATGATTGTAGGCGAAATGGCGATACACCGATTTCACATCAGATGATTCTCCTTTGACTTAATGAATGTCACTTGTTGCCGATAATAACTTGACTCAATGTTATTCAATGACAATTCACTAAATGTCACTCAGTCAATCCCATATATGTTACGTGCTATCAGTGGATCTGATCCATCGAGCGATAGCGCTGCGCTTTCTACAGATCGGTAAATAGCGCGGGCATCGATAGATAGCACAGGCATCGATCGATGGCGCTGCGCGAACTACAAATGGTCCTCCTGACGAGTAAAGAACGCGAAGAAATCGACACTGCCAAGACGTGGTTGAACGACTGCCATATGACTGCTGCAAGCACACTTTTGAAAAAAAACATTTCAAACAGTATCAGGGTTGCAAGACACGCTACTAGAGCAGAATATAAGCTTCGATATACCTTCGATAGACTCTTTACTTAAGAACCCTTCCCCTGCAACCGTAAAAGTCATCGCTCGCTACTGCCACCGCCCCGAGAAATATCTGACAACGAATGTCATGAACGTGGATCGCCAAACGAATTCTCATGATTGTGGACTCTACACCATAGCCTTCGCAACTTCAATTCTGTTCGGGGAGAATCCAACTGAGTTGAAATATGATAAAAAGTCGCTTCGGAAACATTTCGGACAATGTGTCAATACCGGTGTGATTTCACCTTTCCCATCCAATGTGACTCACCACCAGAGAGAAATACGGTTCCAGGAGACTACGCCAATCTACTGTGCATGCAGATGTCCAGATAACGGAGATTTCATGGTGGAGTGCGAGAAGTGCAAAGAGTGGTTTCATGTAGCGTGCGTGATAGATGAATCTTAAGAGAGAGTGGAAGTGCAACAGTTGCTAGTGACTCGTATGACTCTTCACCACTTCAGTTGGAATTTTTTGGACTTTAACAAAATAAATGTGACAACGGTGGCACGCCCGACGATAACTTTTTATGCAACTGAAATAAATAAATATTTTTAAATGTAATGTTAAATATAAAGGATAAAGAGTTTGTAAACGTGGTATGAAATAAAGATGCTTTTAAACTTTTACATATTAACATATTCAATATTGTTGTAAACTTTGTATGAAATAAAAGATACCGGTATTTTCAAAGTTTTACATTTTAACATTATATATTAAGATTTGTACTATTGTAAATAAATCATGTATCAACTGGTATATAAAATAGATAAATAAATGTATATTGAAATCAATTTCACTTTATTTCATTGCATTGTAGAAGAAGCTTGGTGATCAAAATACGCAAAGGCCGGTGTAACAGTAACAAATGCCCCCCTGGAAAAAGTGTCCTGACCGTCAATAGCTCAGAGACTGAAGCGCATAATAGAATCCTTTGTGTCCCGGGCATTCTCTCCTAGGACATTTTAAACTTCTACATGGGCAACTAGCTGGCTTAGCAAAAACCGTCTCACCTCGCCTTATATATAGGTCAACTAAAGAAAGGCTTAACATACCAACATCTTCAAGGGTGGGCCATTATAAAAGATTCATAGAATCATAATGCAAGAAAGCAGAAAAAAGGTTACAGCTGAAGCGTGTCTTATTTATACCTTTTTATTCAAAACTGAGGTTAGGAAGGAAAAGACATGCATTTAGGCCTTACCTCAATCCTAGCCAACCCCTATCCCTAGCTGACCCAACCCTAATCCTAATCCTTGTTAAACCCTTCGGCCTACCCTAGCCGTCAACCCCCTACCTCAACCCTCGAGCACATCCCGCATGCAGACCCACGCACGGCCCTCATCACGCACTCCTGTCCAATCCCAGTATCCATTACACAACCCATCGATAGATCGCGCTGAGCCATCGACCGATGCTTGCACAAACGACAGAACCATAGATGGCGCTGCGCGATCAATCTATAGGGCAAATCGGTCGATAATGCCTAACATATACAGTAGAACCTCTCTATTAAGGACACCTTCGGGACTGGCAAGTGCTGTCCTTAATAGAGAGTCGTCCTGATTAGAGAGGTCAAATTGAATAGAAACTACCAATTTGGGACCAAAACTAGTGTCCTTAATAGAGAGGTGTCCGCTAAGGGAGGTTCCACTGTATATTCAGATAGAGGCAAACAAGTCTCTTTTGACAGAATGACGATAAGTTCAAACCAAAAGTTCACTATTTCGAGAATTACACCAAAATAACGCACATGTATCGACAACTCTTTAATATGTTCTTCATTTAACACACAAATGCTGCAATGCTTGGTCTTCACTGACACATCCTATTTGTGACAACAAACCAGACGACAATGACGTCGTAAGGTGACAAAGTTTCTCTGAAAATGAATTTTCATCTATTCAAATTCGTCTATATCTGCTACTAGTCCAAGCTCGCAATTAGCCACTTTCAATTGACATTATATACGCATTACACAAATGATATATGCGGAAATTAACAAACTCACGTGAAGGCCTCGCAACTGTGCTAGCTTTATGATTAAGTGAAAAGGGCAAAGGCGGTATAATGCGATAACTTTGGTCATGAGACCCGGTGCAGGATGTTCTTTCGGTAAAACGCCATGTTGTTCAATGAAGTTTTTGCAACGTCAAAAAACATAACGTCTAAACAATGAGAAATGCGCAACCCACGGACAACAATAAACGCAAACTTCATCACAGATGACGTCATACTATGATGCCAGTAGATGACGTCATTATACTCTTAGCAAGTGCGCAAGCGTACTTAGTTTCGGACATGTACGGATGTCTATTCAACATGTACGAATCACCGCGGTTTTTGAACGAGTCGCCCGTATTTGAATCTGATTGGAACAAGGGGGTTAATACAATTTGTAGTTGTTATTTTTTGTTTGATGGAAAATGTCAGTTGATGTCTTCTTTCAATATCATTTCCACCATTGCGCCATAATGTAATGGGTATGAGTAGTCTTTAGTATGTTGCAACAATAGAACCTCCAACAATGACCTTTTGCTTCGTTTGGGGTTTTCTTATATAATTTTTTTGGAATAAACCATTTTTTAGCTCACCTAGGTGAGCTTATGCCGTCACGTCTTGTCCGTCGTCCGTCGTCGGGCTGTCTGTCGGGCCGTCGGGCCGTCCGTCCGGCGTCCGTCAACAATGGTGGCACGTTTGCTCACCATTGAGTCTAGGAGGTTGAAACTTGGTGTGTGGATGGATTATGACAGCATGACCTGACATACCGAAAATCATTGCAATTTGACCTACTTTCTGGGCTCCAGGCGGCCATCTTTGAAAACCTTATTTTGTCAATATCTCATGAATGCTGATAGCTAGGATCTTGAATTTTTTTCTGTGGATACCTCTGAAGAGACTACATGACATAATACCCGGGTTTTTGATTTGACCTACTTTTCAAGGTTACAGAGGTCAAACTCTATAATTTCACCGCAGGTGGCACATTTCGTCATCACTTGTTGTAGACTCACTAGCTAGAACAATGAAATTGTTACTGTCAGTACTTCTGATGAGACTACATGACATAATGTGCGGGTTTCTGATTTGACCTACTTTTGAAGGTCACATGGGTCAGACTCTAAAAATTCAGCGAAGGTAGCGCGTTTTGTCAGTAATTATCCTAGGCCCTTCAAATTTGATATGTAGACAGGTATTGGGCATGTGTACATATTTACAAAAATTCAGGTCAATGTGACCTACTTTTCAGGTGTAAATAGGTCAGGTCATGACATAACACTCAATGTCAGTTATATCAAGAAACCTTCACTTTGTGATCTTCAAAGGTGAATTATTTGATTGATATGATCAAGATTGACATAGAGCTTGTAACATTTTAACCTTGACCTAGTTTCCAAGGTCAGAAAGGTCAAACTATAAAATTCCACTTAAAGTTGATATCTTCACTACTATTTGTCTGAGATTCTTCAAATTTTATATGGAGACACCTAATGGGATCTATACAAGTTGACCCAATTAAGGTCAATTGTGACCTAGTTTATCAATTTAACCTCCATATGTCATTTCATCTGCAATTTAATGATTCCCAGGTGAGCACAATGTCCCCAGGACATTTCATTGTAAAATAAAATTCCCCAGTGGTCCACTCTCAATTATGTGTGGAGGATCATTGTAACCTGAGTTTTTAATAGACCTTTTCCAACAATCTTAAATCCCAGCCCATTTTGCTGGCATTGTTTTTCATCAACCCGAAGTAAGCTTTGCAACAATCTTCACTGTTCATTGACGCCAACAGGTAAAAGCTTTTGTCTTTATACTCGCATCTCACCTATCTGACTAGATGTTTTCTTACTCCTTTCAGAGACAACTCCAGCTACAGAAACACGGAGTTCTTCATGAGGTAGCCAGTAGGGGGAACTGACATGCCTATCACATCCTTGACTCAACAATTGTCTTGTTTAATTCATTGGACAAATAGACAGATAAACATGATGCCACTCAGATTAACAATCTTTGAAAGAAGTATGGCTCAAGCTTCACTTTTTACAATTTAGAACATGTAAATGGATAAGTTTTGTTGTTTTGTTGTTAAGACATCTTACCAAAACTGTGTCTGCACTAACACCAAAGAAATGCCCACCGAAGTCACCTCAACAGCAATGTTACCTTTGTCAGGAAATTAGAATACTTTCACAACAAAAGGCAAATGTACGTAGATCAGAGATGTATCAATTCATTAACTCATTGAACAGCAGGTAGTTATTGAGTACCTAAGCCTGTCATCCCAACTACAATATTATTGCATTCTCTTCCCAGCATTTATCCCTGTATATGGTGTACATACCTCCTACTACTACTACCTAAAATAAAACATTTACAATTGATATCATATTTTGGGTTCAATCTGTACATCTTTTTTTAGTTGCTCCTTGACCCCTGGTGTTGTCTCTGATATGATATTCCACACTCCTTGTATCCAGATACAACTGGTGTTGTCTATGATAATGATATTTCACAGTCCTTGTATCCGGATGCGATTGGTGTTGTCTCTGATATGATATTCCACAGTCTTTGTACCCAAATGTGGTTGGTGTTGTCTATGACATGATATTTCACAGTCTTTGTATCCGGATGCGACTGCGGATGTCTCTGATATTATAGTCCACAGTCCTTGTATCCAGATACATCTGGTGCTGTCTCTGATATGATATTTCACAGTCCTTGTATCCAGATGTGACTAGTGGTGTCTCTGATATGATATTCCACAGTCTTTGTATCCTTGCTTTGTATCCAAATGTGGTTGGTGTTGTCTATGACATGATATTTCACAGTCTTTGTATCCAGATGCAACTGCGGTTGTCTCTGATATTAAAAGTAGTAGTTCCGCCTATCATAAAACCCCGTGTTTTTTCAAGACTTGCACCTATCAGTGGTGTAAGATAATGGTTAATAGCCCCGGCGACAGGTGCGCTGTAGGTAGGGAGCTCTCCTGTGTTTCTTTCCCATTGGAGGGAATTTCGCATGCGCAATACCGAGGCAGAGACAAGACCACTAATGAATATTCATAGGTTGGAGGGTCGAGGCCTATCAATTAGACAAGTGCATGTTTTTTACTCTCAAGTACATATTTGGAGAGGTATTGAAAAAATATTTGTTGTGGCAAGTCTACAGATATAAAGAAATTATTTGATGAAAAAATTAATTTCGAATTTTGCTAATTGGATAATAGGTGGCGTGTTTTGAGTTTTTCCTGCCAGTTGGCTGAAAAGAGTGGAAATATCAAAGTCTGTCTAATTTGTCGATTATAAAACAATTTCCGTGGTCAATCACCATTTTAAATCGCACCAGTTACTTGCAAGACTAACCCGTATATCATATCCGAATTTCAGTTTCACTACTTGACGCATTCTTTGATGCTTCGCGGTCAAACATTGACAATTTAACTGCTAAAAGGCTTAAAAAATCAATTGTGGTCTTGTCTCGGCAACTACACCGCGCCATATGTCGCCGGATCTTAGAACTTGCAATGGCCGTGTCTATTCAGATCCCACCTATAAAAAAACCCGTGTTGAACACGGGTCTAAATTAGCCCCTGATTAGCCCCATCGAGCTCGATGGGGCTAATCAACACGGGGATTTGACACATGGGTCTATTTAGACACGTCAATTCATAGGGTGTAAGCGCAAAAGACACGGGGATTTGATAGGTGGAAGTACAACTAGAGTCCACAGTCTTTGTATCCGGATGCAACTGCGGTTGTTGTTGATATTATATTTCACAATCCTTGTATCCGGATGCGTTTTGTGTTCTCCTGATATGATAGCCCACACTCCTTGTATCTGAATGCGACTGGTGTTGTCTCTGCTATGATAGTCCACAGTCCTTTGAACGAGATGTGACTGGGGTTGTCCCTGAAATGATCGCCCACAGATGTTGTATCCAAATGTGACTGGTGTTGTCCTTTCATCACAAGCGACACCACGTGATGAACCATGCTCTGCCGTTTCGTGTTAGACGCCATTACCGGACGGACACACCGATTTAAAGTCGAGAAGGACAATAAAATATACGCTCAGCGAGCAAGGCATGGCAAGGATGCCAAAAGTCGAGTAGGACTAGAAAATAAACAGTCCAGAAGGGCTATAAAATAACAGTCGAGGAGGACTCTATGGGTTCGTCTAGATTCATGAGAGAAGGCGATGAATTAGTGCCAATATATGTCGCGTGTAATGATCATGGTCAACATGATGTTATGGTGCTGTTTGTGGTAGATGTTATCGAGTTTGCATCGTGATATTCATGGAAGTTGATTAGGGCAAGGAGTATGCCATTTGTTGCAGGCGTTACTGCCCTTTATTTCTTTGGTTGAGTGCGTGTGTAAGCATGGTGTAGTTAGGCTATACCCCATGGATGGTATATAACAATAGAAGAAGAATAGGTTATGTCGTTTAGACGACATGAAAAAAGCCACGATCCGATTGAATCCGAATGTGATCTAAATTGTGAGCCGTCACAGAAAACCCAGGCGCATGTCGCTCTGAGCATGGCAGGTTGAAACGGACTGTTTATTCATATCTCTATTGTCTGCTTTTTGTGAAATATGAGCACATCAATTTCTTCCATTTTCTCCTGGTGTCATTTAAGGTTCATCTTCTGTGCGACATGCGCCTGGTTTTGTCGTCTAAATGCAAAATGAAGGTGGTCCCATCCGGATTACAAAAAAAACATCGATCGAGGTAGTTTTAATCTAGATGTATCCGGATGCATGCAGATTAAAAGCTTTGGCTAAACCCAAATGGATACCGAATCCGGATTTAGTTTACCTGGGCGCATGCGCACTAACGTTTTTTTAACGTTTTTTAAAATTCATTTACAAGCAACATGTATTGGACAGTTCCATATCTTCATAAATGCGTCCAGATGAGACCGGATTGCGCTGATTGTCTAAATCACGCGCAATTTTTGAGACCTGAATTGTGGTTCGATCGGATCGCATCCGGATCCGATCTGAATGGGTTTTTTGCAGTCTAAACGGAACCTAAGCCATAGGCTCTGACTATATAACTATATTATTCTTACATCTAATAATGCTTGTTGAAGGTGTGCATGGAAATATAGTTTTGCTTGGCTGAATTTTGGCTGGTCTTCGTATATTCATATTGTTGTAGCAGGGGACAAGCCCCTCTTAGTGAGTGTATGTGATTACTTGGTCAAGGTGCTGTGCGAAGTTTCTCTACATAAGTCAGACACTTATGTACCGGAAAGTTTCGGTGACACTTATATTGGGTTACACTTATATTGGGTTATATATCTGTAGATCTACTAGTGCAGCCAGTGCGGAACCTGCGGCCACTATAGATCCTGCGTTGAATCACTCGCCAAAGTAGAGGACGTAGATTGATGTACCGAAACAGAAAGGGGTGGCGATAAATGAGGAAGTACGAAGCAAAAGGTGAGGCCGCTGGCCACCCAAAAATGAACCAAATGAGTCGCTCTTGCTGCTACTATTAGATGAATTGGCGGCGGTTGCCCAGACGTCCGATGATAGTAGTGCTCTCATCTTTCAAGAGGTTGCGAGACAAGCCAAACAAAATCAGGGTAGAATTGATTTGACTGTGTTCACCTTATCGGTGTTGGGCGGGGGTGCTTTTTGATATCGACGCTTAAAGCATTGTCAAGGAGCAAGAAGAAGGTGAAGAACAGAAAGTGACTCGGATTCGACTCAGCTCGAAAGAGACCAACATCCCCCACAAGCAGGTGGTACAACACAACCACCAGTTCAGGTTACCCTTACCCTCCCCCTCCGTATACGCCCTATCCAATCTATGGGGGCTATACGGGTTATTCATAGGGGCTATGGGAGGCCCTATAGAGGTAATTATAGAGGTAGTAAGGGCAGAGGTAAGGAATGGAGTCCTAAGTCTAATTGGTAAAGTAGGTGAATGCGAGCTCCCTCATATCATAATGTCATGGTAGAACCCTCAAAACCGAGGCCCTGACGTGATAAATGGTATTTGAATTGTTGGATTAAGGATTGCCCGGTTAAATTAGAAACATTGCGAGATTTGCATAGGATTGTCTTTCTTCCAGTAAACGATGCTGATTCGTGACTATTTATATCATGGACGTATGAATTTAATGGAGGTATCTTGGCTTCATGTTTTTCTGTGAACTAAACCTGAAATTTTCTCACTGGAATAGGGATTTTCCAACACACTATCATATGGAATAAATTTAACATTCTTCTGGAACATTCTAGAAATTCTCGAACCTTCTTAATACATCACTCGACGTCTCTCCGCGCAAGCGAAGGTTACTGAATGTGAAACCTACGTCACTTCCGATCTGTACAGATTTCTGTACTGCTCTTTTGTGTTTTGAAGAAAGAGTCATTGACTCTTCGTAATTGACGGCGGAGGCGCAGGTGAAGGCGGGGGCGTATGGAATGACGCAGATAACGGAGTAATCCCAGGACAATTGGCTGAAGATTAGGAACCTAAACAAAATAGAGAGACGTGTATTTGTTATTGAAGTCCTTCCGTTGGGCATATCGTCTCGAAAATGACCTCTGATGAGGAGATTTTGGTTTGTAAAAGTAAGTAGTGGATGCTTACCTGGGTTTCTTGTTATGGTTTTGCGGTGTAGTTTGACTCCGAAGAAATTGTCACATCCAGAAAACATTGTCACATCCAGAAGAAATTGATGACATATCAAGAAGACATTATCACATCGTCAAAGATGATCAAAATTTAAATGATGAAAATTAAGTCAATACATAACGGACATGACGTGGATTAAGTCAAAGATGATGAAAATTGAAGTCATAGATGATGAAAATTTAAGTAATAGATGACAAAATGTAAGTCATAGGTGACGTAAATTAAGTCAATACACATAGGTGACGTCAATGACGATGCATTAGCATTAGCATAACCATATTAGCATTTGTATGAAGGACACCCCTAAGATCGAGAGTGACAATAATCTCAAGATCAATGTGTTCAAGTTACAGAACGTAACTGCTAAAAACATAAGTGAGGCAAAACTCGAACCATTCAGGGAATGGTAAGAACTATGACGATGACGATGTCACCGATCTGCTTTATTTCAGGACAATGTCATGTACAAAACAGACATCAATACGTTCTTAAGGACTGGTACTAATACTTTGTATCTGTGTAGAAGGTATATGAATTACTTTCATCGTAGGTCTACACTAGAAAACTGTGATAAATCTCGTGTGATTTACATCGTGCGGGTGCCGCGGTGTCCCACGTCTTGCACTTGCATGTAAATACGATTAGTTGCCGCTTGGGTCTTCTTTTGCCGTCAGGTCTTGGTCTCAGTATGTCATCTACCAAACCGGGAAGAGAACGGACCTTTTATACTGCGCGCCTGTCACGTGGCTGGCTGATGCCGCCTGCTCAGCACTTGACCTCAGCCAATCCCGCGGCGGCGCGACCGGGCGAGACAAAGCGACGGTTCTTACCACACTCCTCCCAATTTTAAAAAGACAAGTAAGTCCGTTTAAAAAAAACACTAGTGCGAGGAGGTAGGCTCCTAGTTCCATTGTTTACCCAACAACGATAAAATAACCCAGGTAGCACAGACTAATAATGTCCGTGCTATTGTTTTTTTCGCTATGTACAATATTTACATTACTGGTGCGACACATCTAAAGGGATACGTTGCAGAGGCGTAGCCCCCGGAACAGGTCCCTTGCCTCTGGGCTCAGGCAGCCCAGAATATTGAGGATGGTCCTCCAGTGAATCAGGCATACCACTCGAGCCGGGTTGGCCGGAGCGTAGTGCCTGTTAACCACGTAATCCTGAGAGTACAGCTCATCGTACACTGATAGATATTTCCTCTCCATCTCGGTGAACGGGGAGTTGTAGCACTGTGGGTCCGGGCTCATTCCCCGACTCACCACCATCCTTCTAAGCGCCTCCAGATTAGGCTGCCTCATCTCGTTTTTAAGATAATGCATTAACATGTGGACATTGTACGTCCACACAGAGAATCTTTGCATCCAACCCTCAACGGTTGGGGAGGACACAGACGGGCAACATCCGTGGTATTTGAGCAGAGCCGCTTCGGTTACACATTGCTTCTCACAGTCGAAGCAAGCGGTGTCCGACTTTAGGAACCAGGGGCAATGCGCCCGTACGACATGCCGCTTCATGTGGGTGGTCTTATAGGCGCACAGTGGACAAATAGATCCACTGGGCTGCATACGCCCCACCTCAGTTTCAGTAACCCAGGAGCCATCGCGGTCTTCAGGGTCTATGTGGCCGATCACGTAACGTTGCCCATCAATGGTGATGGAGCAAGACATCTCCCCTACTGCTGCCGGGGCGTTGTTCAGGAAGTCCTGCCCCTCATCAGGTACCTCCAGCAACGGAGCGTTCACAAAGGGAAGGCCGGTCGCGCTATCCACAGGGAGACAAGACCAGGGAGTTGCCATTCTAACTAAAAAGAGATTTTGAAAGCGAGAACAAAAATTAGTCTAAGTACTTCCTATTTGGCTGTACCTTTCTCCCTGCCCATGTGGTTACCGACACCTCAGGCCCGACATCCGGGACATATTCTGGCCCATCTGGGCTATTGCTCAAATTGGGCTCTTCTGAAACAGGACTGTTGTCCGTTTCCTGGGCGTCCGTGTGGCCCGCCTCATCTAGCGGGGGAGCGTCAGCATCTCCATACAGGAGCGTAGCATCAAGGTCCACCTCCTCAGGGAGACCCGTTAACTCCTTCTCTTGCAAGGGCGTTTCCAACAGGGGCAATACCTGGTCATCAGAACCAGATAACAGCTTATGCCGATACCTACGGAGCCACAGTGGTAAGGGGGAATCGGCGCAAAACTTCAGTCGGTCATGATGCACCACTGAATCTCCCCTCTGATTCCTAATTTTATACAGTGGGTGATTTTCTTTAACCACTAGGAATGGGCCTTGGAAGGGAGGGCGCAATTTGCTGCTTAGCCCGACTTAAGTTGCGCTGTCCCTCTTGTAAATGGCATCACCGATAGAAAATTTACGTTCATAAGACCGTAAATCATACGTTTTCTTCTGGCGATGCTGGGACGCACGGATGTTCTCCCGGGCAATCTGGTGGGCTTCCGTCAATATTTTCGTTAAATGCTGAACCCAGTCACATGGTTTGAAAGCCTCCAAATTTGCCGCGGTGACCCCCAGCATAATATCTGCCAGCTGCAACACCTCCCGCCCTAGCATGAGCATATTGGGAGTAAAACCTGTTTGTTTGTGGACCGTGGCATGAAGTGCCATGGCCAACAAAGGCAAATATTTGTCCCACTCGTTATTTTTTCCTTTCAGGAAGCATCGAATCATTTGAGCCAACACTCGGTTGTACCGCTCCACCCGCCCGTTACTTGACGGGTGATAAGCGGTGGTCCTTGTCTTGGCTATCTCTAAAGTGGTACAAAAAGCTTGAAACAGGTTAGACTCAAAATTGCGGCCTTGGTCAGTATGGACCGAGACCGGGCATCCAAAGGTTACGATAAAATGACACAAAAATTTGTTTGCGACCAATTCAGCGTGCTGGGATGGAAGCGCCGCTACCTCAATCCATTTAGAGAATTGGTCAATCATTGTTAACACATATTGATTGCCGGACTTGCTGGTGTTAAACGGCCCCAGAATGTCCAAGTGCACCCTTTCCATAGGAAAACCGGCGTGATAGCTTCTCAGAGCAGCCTTGGCAGTCCGGCTTGGTTTCTTGTTGGCGTTGCACACCTCACAAGATTTCACGTGCAGCTTCGCATCCCTAGCCAAATGATACCAAATAAAAGAAGTTTTCAACCTGGCAGTCGTTTTTTCGATTCCCAAATGCCCAGCAGTTCTCAAATCATGGTTGGCTTCTAAAACTTGAGATACTAAACTCCTAGGCACCACCAAGCACAGACGTCTAGCAGGGGGAGTTTCCCGCCAATAAAAAAGAACCCCCTCTTTGATGACAAGCTGCTTATTGCAAAGCCAAAGGGCCTTGGCTATAGTTGATGCGACCAATAAACTCCTATTATGCTGAGTAGGCTCAATGACAAGCTCTGTATCGGGGTCTACGCAGTGTAATAACCGCGCGCTAACATAAGAGACGGTATTAGCAGGAACTGAGACGGCGTTGCTGAGAACTACTCGACGAGCGGCCGTTCCATTCTCTTGGCCTAACTTTCTAGTTTTGATGATCTCTCCCCCGACAGACAAGCAACTCTGCTTGATGTGAAGTTTACAATCATGAGCGGCTAGAAAATCTAGTCCCAGAAGGAAATCGTCCCTCATTTCAACTGCATGAACATTCCAAGCATACCGCGCTTGGCCTAACTTGAACTTAAACTTAGGAACTTGGAACGCTTCAATGGGTTTGTCACCAAGACCCCTTAAAAGAATCTTGGAGTCAGAATGAGGAGCCAATCCTCCAAGTTTCTTATATAATTTCATACTGATGAGAGTCACCATGGCTGCAGTATCAATTACCGCCGCGGTCTGTACGCCATCAATTTGGACAGGAACTGTTAGACTCAAACCCTCACATCGGCGTACGGACGCTGTCGTACCGGTATAAACATCTAGAAATTGAGATTTCGGAGTACTTTCCGAATTCACCACATCATAATCGGTACGATCAGACATAAAATTTTGGCCAGTCTTATCCCGGGCTGAGCTTGGGCCATCAATCTCAACCCTTAAGCGTTTCCCGCCTCAGGTGACTTGGCAACAGGAGACTGACTCCTGTCGCTCTTTCCTGACTCACTCCCGGACCTATTTGGACAGTTTCTCTGGTAATGACCAAATTCTTTGCACGAAAAACATTGGACCTTATCCGGGGAACGGGCCCTAGGTGGCGTAGCAGGTGGGGTAAAAGGACCCTGGGCCCCGCTGTCTGGTTTTCTAAAAAGTCTACGTTTCAACTCTGCAATTTCTTTCTGCATTCCAGCAAAACGACTTTCAAACGGGTCAATGCTTACTGCCCTGACCAAAGAATCGTCAGACTCCGTGTGGAACGACACCTGGCGATGTTTGTATTCGACAGGTTTGGAAGAACCATAAATAGCTTTGCTGGTTGCTTGGGCTTGTTTTACCAATTTAAGCGCTTTTGGAATATTGGCCGGTTTTTGCTCCATGGCCTTAAGTGCAGAAGGCTTGTCCCGACAACCCAACAGAAAATATTCCGTTGCATTGCGTTCCAGCGCCTTCTTACTCTCACTCCGAAACGCATCATCTGCCAAAAAGTAGACTCTTTGGGAAAATTCTTCCAAAGATTCGTCTTCATTTTGCCTGATGGTGCGTAGGGTACGTCGGGCCGTTGACGCTTCTTCAGTCTTGGAAAAACGGCGCCTGAGCTGTTTACGCAGGGCCCGGTTTCTCAAAGAATCTTAAGTATTTGTCTTAAGTCATAATATTTTGACTAAGCCAAGTCAAAAACTTAAGTACGAATCTCAAAGCATCTTAAGACGAACTTAGCTAAGTTTTCCCAAAATGACTTAAGTCAGGTGAAACGTGCTGAGCCGGCCGTTTCAGCCAGCCTCCGATAGTTCCACTAAGACTTCGGGAGTTTCCGTGAGATTACGAATATTCCCGAGTACGTTTCCAAGGAACTCTTCAGCTGGTCGGCAATGAAGGAGGTCGGATTGTGAATGCCACATCGCGACCACGTGAGAAATGGGCATGGCGGGAGAGGCACATTGATCTTCGTTTCTGATGCTCGGCGGTGCGGATGATAATGACCCATAATGATGAAATTTTCCAAGGAATTACTAGTATTTTGTAACTATGGTGCTCTCATTATTGAAACTTACCACTGAATGTACATGTATATAGCCGATAAGACAATAAATGCGCCACACCCACACCCCCTCTTACAATCAAGCGCTATTAGTATTTACTCCTTTGCTGTCCAAATCCCCTGGGCCCAAGCGGCCCAAGTATATCAATTACGTTCCGAAAGGAGCCCATCACATTATAAGGACGAAGATGAAGATTAAGGATGTACGGAAATACGGGCGGCGACTACCGACGGTTAGAACGGAATTGGTACCATATCATTACTGTTGTGTATGTAGGCTAGGCCAAGCAACATTACGCCCGAGAAAAATGGAGGTAAACATGGAAGTGCATGAAGTCAAGCGGGTTAGAGCAACAAATTGGTCATCCCAGGAGGAGGCCATGCTAATGGAGGCTGTTCGCCTACGTGAGAGGCACTGCATTGGACGTTTCAGTGGGATAGGGGACATTGGGACGGGCTGCGTGTCAAAGGCTTCCAAGAGGGCCGCCTGGGAGGCCGTTGCCGAGGATGTGAGGTGTGTTCTTCAAGTTCAATCGTTCCCTGTTGTCTGCTTTAGTCTTCTCGTCGACACACGGCTGGTTGACCAATAAATCAATAAGTTATTCATGCCTGGCATAGTACAAATATTACAACTTGACTGGGGGTGATGTTCACCGGGCAAACTTTGTGCTAAAGATTTGTGCCCGTGGTGCACGGACTCAATGTTGTTGTGTCGTCTGCTTCACCATGCATGCATGCATGCGATGCATGGTAGACACTCACAATCCGACTGAAAAACTTCCCTAAATGCACTCGCCTTACCCCGAAATTTGTGTGTCCCCAAAGTTCAAATTTCGCCACGCCTTAAACAGACACGATACTGCCTATTTTTGCTGTGAAATCGAACAGAATCGCACATCATTTCCGAAAGAAAACAAACATTAATTTTGAGATCGTTTGGAGGTGTGGTTGGGAGGTGTGACGATTTCAGCCAATAGAAGGAAATCAGGTCACCATTAGCATGTATTATGTAGATAAGCGCAGCTGCTGTGTGACTCAGCGTTTGGGGAATCCCCCTATACTAATTGGTCACAGTCGTAGAAAAGATTTCAGATATGAAATAAGAACAATAAAAACATGAGTTTTGATAACAATCAATCAATATAATGATAAAATAATATTTCTCTCACTGTAAAGTGTAAATATTAATACAGTTAAAGATTTATGACAAGTGCATCAATGCTTTAGACTAGAGTTGACAAGATCAATGACAATGCCATCATCATATCTGTTTATCAACATTTTAGAAATGGGGACTATTTAGGCAGGAGCAAAGTGCCAAAAAGTTTAAATTGGTCATCTTGATCTTAAGTACAGTACCTCTATTATTCAGGGCACCCTTAGGACTGGCAATGAGTGCTGTCCTTACTTGAGAGGTGCCTGATTAAAAAGGTCAAATGTAATGGAAACAACCACTTTGTGAACAAAACTAGTGTCCTTGATGGAGAGGTTATCCTCAATAGAGAGGTGTCCACTAAGGGAGGTGTCCACTGTAGTTCAAACTGGGTCATGTTTAATATATATGAATATATTCGGCGTACAAGCATGATCGAAGATTTCGATGTACTTCGAGATGTGAGAGACCCGACTAATTTAAACTTCATCTTGCCCACCTTGCTGTCTACAGAGTCCCTTTAAAATGAAAATATGAACACAAGAAGAACAGTCCAGTGGCTGATACAAGATAATTTCAAAGTGATATAGGAACTGAAGTTTTGCTAAGTAGGCCTACTACGGTTATAATCATCAAATAAGGCATCATGGCCCAGGTATTGCAATTTAGTACTGCAATATTGATATTTTTAAAATGTCAATGGCAATGCACTTTTTTGTTGTGTGATGTTACTTTTAGCATCATTCTTACATCTTAGTTCAAATTTGAACTTGAACTGTTTCGAAATATCATTTTACGTACAGCGCTGCAGGAGTAGTGGTGCGCACAAGTGCAGAATGTGAAAAAAAGTACAAGAATATAAAGCATGGAGGTAAGTCATTTTACCATTCTCACAAAAAATGATTATGTATCAGAAGTCAAGAGTTCAGTTCACGCAGCTGTAGGGTTAAGACTTCAGTAGAAAGCACCAACATTTTGCAAAAAGTCAGATAAGGCCCTGTTCCAATACCAGTAAAGAGAAAGGTAAAAGTGAAGGCCTACTAACCATGCTAACTATCAATACCACATGAAAACATTTTGACAATAATAGAATCCTTATCAAGGCCTGCATGTAGGCATACCCTTACGAAAATACTTGCATTTATGTTATTGGTCATTTAGTTTATCTATTAGTTTGCAAAATATCTTAGGAATGTAGGAGGTTGATATGATTAAAATGATCAGGACTGTATTGCATTTAATAGCTGAAATAAATAAGTTGTTTTCATTCATTTTCAGCACGGGCAAAAATGGACGAAATGCGTCATCCAGCCACTGGTGGTGGGGGACGTCAACCACCACCAACTGATGCTGAAGAGGCCTACTACACCATGAGAGAAGGTGATCCGAGCATCAAGGGCCTTATTAGTGGGTTCGACTCCGAGATAGGTACATGCATGTATTAGGTTGATTTGATAAGATTAGGGAGGTTGAGATCAGTCACTTATCACGGAAACTTATACGTACATCCAGATGCATATGTACACAAATTTTGTCCTCTTTCTACAGTTTTACACGATAAGTGTCCGCGATAAGTCGTTATTCTCAACCTCCCTTATTTGGACATGCCAGAAAACATACAGTAGGCCCCCCAATCAAAATTCCCCAACAAATTGTTCACATCACACATCAAGATAAAAGGCACAGCGACTCATTTCACTGAATAGTAAACGTCAGCTGAGCGGAATTAAGCGATCTAAAAAAAATCATTTTAGATTGATATAACATAGCAACTTTTGACAGTTTTAATCATTGCAAAACTAATGTCATGTATTGATGTTGAACCATATTTCTACACATCTTTAACTACTTTCAGCATGGACAGCAGTGACGCAAGATGAACACAAGAATGTCGTGTTTGACTTCCGACTACCATTACAATCAGCTGATGCTGAGACTTCTGCAGGAGGAATTGCAGCTGTTCTTCCTAGCTCTACTATAACTAGTATGTCCTCCAAGCCTTCAGCAGCCCTAGGAAGTGCCCCTCTTGAACCAATGTCCACATGCAAGAGGGTAGCAGGATCAGCCAGCTGCCCCAGCACTAACATTGACAAGAACATGAACAAGGCAGAACTTGCCAATCTGCTGAAAGCCTCGGTCAAGCCACCAAAGCCGAAAAGATCTAAGGAAGACCTTGAAAATCTTTCCTACGAGGTCATGCAAGAGGAGAAGTTGGCAGCACAGCAGCAACAAAAGTTGATTGACTGTCAGATAGCTCTTGTTGGCCTTAAAACTGATTACATCAAGCTAAAAATGGCTAAACTGCATAAGGATTAAATCTGCAGTCAATCAAGTTTTCATGCCCCTAAGGCAGACGTTACATAGAGCTTCACGCTTCACTCCTCACGCCTCATGCTTTACGATTCACCCGTGAACCGAAGAATTAACAAGGTATTTCAATGAGCCCTGTTAGTTAGGCCCTCATTTTTCCTATCTATGTAACGTCTGCCTAAGCGACCAACTTCTACTTTTGTCCTCCATCTTCACCTGATTATAGTAACTAGGAAAAACTGACTATGACTATGGGCCCAGTTGCTCAATCAGTGTTAGGTTAACACCAACGTTAGCGCTGATGCTGGCTTTAAAATCTCACTAATGTAAGACTAGAGTTATCAATTAAAATGGTATTATATTAAGGATTACTGTTAAAATTTCCAAGTCGATGATATTCAACTGCTACATAAGTGAGATTTTAAATCAAGCATTAGCACTTGGTCGATACAGAAGGATATTTAAACGTTGAGCCGTACATGTTCGAGCCATTAATATCACTAGATCATAATGAGAGTGATCATTCGGACGAAAGTGATTAGAATTTGTGGTTAATCAATTTGCATGGCAGACCTGCCGATATAGCAAAGAAGACATTGATAGACGGTTGCTGATGCATAACATGTATGATTTTTGAACAGACTAATGTTGCACAATATTGTTTCGCCTCGTCAGTGTTGTATCGCCAGTTATGTTATGACGCTGAACTACTATTGAAAAGTGACGGTATTATGCACAATCATCTTGACGTGACGATATAATGCCGTGCAACGTTAGATAGGCCTAGATGTCAGATGACAATAATCTGTCATTGACAGTGGCTGTCACTGACACTGACCTGTGTCGCTGTCACCTTGCTATGGCTGGAACACAAGAAGACACTATGCGGTATCACAGGCCCCAATAGGGCCTACACATTATGTATAACAACCGACCTCAGCAGCCTCGGGCATTAAATGCAATTGACATGGTTGGAACAGCTGTTTTTAACAAGTGGCATTTAATATTCAGTTGGATGCAGTTATCCGGCTTCATGTGATAATCCGTATCGACAAAGTGATCACTGCAAAGTTTGGCCGAAGGCCCAGGCTTCCAACACTCCAAACGTTTGCACTTCCGAATCCACAGCTTCCTCCTCTCTCGTTCAACTGGCTTTGGAAATTCATGAAAATGGGTCCCATCCGTCATTCGATTGTTCTTTGTGCTAGCCTTGACATAATTCGGAGCCACACAATACACCATAGTGAATGAAACACATTACTTCCAGGTGTGCATAATTAATTAAGGCCCTCCTGCTTTTATGATTGCAGGACATGTACAGATAACCTGATCTACATCACAACTTTTGCTGAACCCGCCGCCTGGCTCTAACAAGCCAGTTGCTAGCCTGATTAGGTAATCAAGTTGTCAAACACATAATTGGCTATATCTTCAAAATGGATGGAGCTAATTGCATTTGGTTTTCTGTATTGTATAAAGTGTTAGGTACACTTTTGAAATCGTCTTACAGCAGAAAATGGCAAAATACCTTGATATATGGCCTTTAAGTTGTTGTTAACCTAATGCTGACTGTGCAACCGGGCCCTGATCTGTCAGACATTCTATCAAAAACATCCAAATTTGCCACAAAAAGTACAAATATCAAACATGCCAAACAGTACAAGATCTATGAACCAAAGTTTTGAATACTATTTTTTGTACCTATAAAAGGCATAGATTCACATAGCACACGGATTTTGCCCCTAACACATGTATTCTTTTAAATGCAATTTTATGGCCAACTCACTTAGGTTTCCTCTTAAAATATCATAAAAAACACTTGCATGCTTGCACAATCAGAAATGAAAGGAGGTATCACGCAAATGATCTCTTACAACCCTTCCAGTTACAGTATCGTCATCAATGGGATCAAGGTTATATTGATTCTCCAAAAGTGGCTCCATCACATCCTGCCGCTTCAGTGCAATGTTGTTGAGGATTACACAGCAGACTATCACTTTACAGGCCTGTTCTGGGACCAGCCGAATTTCATCGTGCAAGCAATGGAACCGCCTCTTTAAAATGCCAAAGGCCTGCTCAACTCGTGTCCTGGTTCGTGCTTGGGCGGCATTGTATCTGGCTTCTTCAGGTGTTGGATTCCGATAAGGTGTCATCAGGTACGGTTCAAGTGCATAACCTTTGTCTCCCAAAAGGAATCCATCATGTGGAGTTGAAATTGTAAATACAATATTGTAAATGTAATAATTTTTTTCAAAATGAATGAATTTTATACTAATTTATTGAATATGAGAATATCAATGTTTTTTTGTCATTTTATACATAACATGGGGTTTCTCGTTTATATATTATATATTTTTCAAATAAGCATGATACTGTTGATCCAGTAGTATGCCTATGTGATAATTTCTTTTCTACTACATGTATGTTAGTTATAAATGTTGATAAAGTTCCAATTAAATTATTTATCTATCTATTAAATTACTTGTTTTTAGTGGGTATCACACATGTCTGAATTACCTTGGTTAGCAAGTTCTCGGCCAATGGACGACACCTTGAATATTCGACTGTCGTGAACACTTCCCGGCCATTTGGCTACAAGGTTTGTGGCAATGCGATCAGCATCACATATCATCTGCAATACCAAAAAGTGGAAATTGAAATATTATTTCTGGGTTTCTGCCGGGGGGGGGGGCAACTGCCAAGATTGTCCGAAAAACAGCCAAAATTTGCTCTTTCGACCAGGAATTTGGGCTTTGGTTCCCCCTCTTGAATTTTTTTCTGGCAGAAACACTGTACTTTCAAAATTTTTCATACTTAGCAATGATTTTAATTCATACTATGCCAGGAATCAGGATATTCATATTTCAGATGGACATGCAATCTCTTAAACTAGATCAGGCCTCCAATGAGCCAGGCTTTGAAAGTGAACCTGATCTCGTTCCAAGATGACTAAATAAAAAAGCCAGCCAGCCGGTCATCTGGTAATAAATGCAATGCATGTTTATTGTACTTTGGTGTAGGCCTACAGACATTATGTGCACATTTCGTTACTAGGCAGGGCTACCAACTGACTTTTGAAAGTGTTCTATTCACACATGCTTACCTGAACATTGATGCTGTGAATGGATTTGCGACAGACATAAACATCCTCAAATTGAGATGGGGCTTGAATCTTTATCTGTGTGCAGTCCAAAGCACCGATTACGTTAGGGAAACCTAAAATCAAAGTGGAAGAACCATTAGGCAACACACAAACTGACCTGTATTAGGCCTAACTAACTATATCATTCCCCGACTGCGCCCCGCCCTGGTCGACATCCACCTCACTCAGTGAGTTGAGGGCATTTTTATGGATGCAGTATGCAATGTATGGAGGGATGATATTGGTACAAGAAAAGTATAGAACATACTGCATACTCATGATCGAGTATAGGCCAGACCTGACTGACCAACAATCCATACAGCAGTAGTGTAGGCTGTACATGCCATGGATGATGGTCATTGGTGGACACACAAGCACACAACAACATGCAACACTACGTACAGTCACAGTCGACAACAGTCTGCACTCGATCAACTCAACTGCACAGTCACAGTGGCGCGGATGCGAGTATTCATTAGAATAGATGGCTGCATAGATACCTTCACATGATTATAAAGTTTCCAGCAATCTAACAGCCGGTTTTCAATAAACAAACAACAGCATTGAACCACGCAGTTTCGCTTCCATGATGACACACGACACATGTCATGCATGTGTGTGATGAAAAAAAACAGCTGATGAAGTTTGACCTGTCCTTGACCTGTTAAAATATTCACGGTTACCAACAGCGATTTCTTCATTCACCGTTTGCTGATTGGAGAAGTTTGACCAGCTTAATATGCATGTTCACCTATCGATTTTGTCATTCATTTTGCTGATTGGAGCACTATAAATAGTAGTGGGCGAGGAGCACATGAGATGGGAACTGATACATACCTGCAACTGCCAAGAAGCGCTTCTTAGTTCCTGTGGCTTCGTCGCCCCTCGGAAATTTTATGATTTCGCTCATATATTTGATTATTTCATTCATGGCGGCCTTCACGATACGGCACACGGAACTTTTTGACAGTCCATCTCCATCCCCGACCATTATTTGGAAGGACCCGCAAGCAAGGAAACGGAGACACACGCAAATTTGTAGTATGACAGGCCATGGCCACGGTCGGTCGGACGCGTCAACTTTGGGCCGAATACCTCAACGAAGACCATTATTGTGTCGGGCAGGAAACGATATCCGTCTTTCACCCCCTTGGCGGAGTACTTCTCCAAGGGGTTTTGATGGTCTACGAGTCGTCTTTCTGGGCCTCGGGCCATCAAATATCGAAGGACAGGCCGGTTGTGCCGGCGAATTTCCGCCATTTTGTGTCCTTAATTCCGACTTAAGTACGGTAGCTACCGTGCTTAAGTTTTTGGGGTACTTAAGTCGGCTAGGCGAGTTAAGATTCTTGTGAATCAACTTAAGACAAAACTTAAGAAATTCTCATACTTAAGTCACCAAAACAGACTTAAGATTCTTTGAGAAACCGGGCCCCAAATATTTCAATTTAAATTCAGACATTTGAAACAGGATATGAAAAGCTTTTTAAAAATGTAGCCATTTTGTTGTGGTCTTTATAGCCGGACACCTTGATTTTATTCGCATACAAAGACGCGTTGCCCGACAAACGCTTGTATAGATTGCGCAATTTCTTGCCGTCTTTCCAATGTGCCTCCTTGGCGATGCGCTCATACTGCAGTACGAACGCTTCCCAGTTATCTTTCTTATCCCCAGAAAAAGTTTGCATCTTAGGTAATATCGGACTTCTAGTCCGCTTCTTATGCGAATGCTTATGTTTCCTATCGCGTCTCCGCCCTTCATCAGAAGACGAATTAGATTCGGTATCAGATGACGGAAACGACGATGCTATGGAATCACTAGAAGAGTCAGTGGTGACGTCAGATGGTGACGTCGTGGCATCTGAAGAAACTACTCGACGCTTGCGGCCATGACGGTCCGCAACCTTCCCCTTAGCTTTAGCAGGCGAAACAGATCTATAACTTGATTTAGGCCTATGCGACGCCTTAGGTTTACCGTTATACTGGCTTGAGGAATGTTGGATCCTGTCAGATCCTTTTTCATGTTTCGGGCTTTTTTCGGAACGCTTGCCAGTGCGACCGCGATCACGGCGGGTAGGCCTAGCTCTGTTATCAAAGGCGGAGAAAGCAAACTGCCTACGCCGGCTTCAGCGTCTGCAGCGTCTTCACCGCCGCTATCATGACGGAACTCGTGAGACATGGGTTTACCCGAACCGTTTATTTGCAACTCGAGTACCTTAATTCTGTAGCCCAAGTCTTCATTATCCCTACGTAGACTGAAATTTTAGGTGGTTAGTGCGGCGGTATCGGCATTCGCACCGCGCACCTCCATCTTAGCCCGTAGAAGCTTATCATTTAGCGCCAAAATTTCTTCACTTTGGCGACGGCGGTCCGCCTCATATTGAGTCCTACAATGCGCCAATTCTTTTACTGCACGAGCTGCATTTTCATCAGAATGGGCGACATGTTTTCTAAAATCTTCGGCCTGTGACAACAAGTTATCATCACAAGAAATATGGATTGCTTGAATTCTATCATCGAAACCCCTCTCCCTAAGTTCAATTTCCGAACGATGTTCAGAAAGGGTTTTCTCAATCAAACGAGATTGGTCCTCGACTTTTTGCTCGAGAATCTTTTGTCCGCTATCGGACATGGCCAGCTCGCACTTTAAGCGGCTACATTCTTCACGCAGCAGATCTACCGTCTCAGACTCTTCCTCGGTATCGCCAAGTGCATCAGAGTTACCCCCTTCATTTTCATTTAAATTCCCCACAGAAGCTAAACCTACAAATTGATCATCCTGTGGATCAACAGGTGCTTCCCCTGTTGTCTTCACAAGACTAGCATTGAACCTATCTAGTTCGCGAGGGTCCGCGGTAAAGGAGATCATGCCCGCGGCCACCCACTCGTCCCACTGCGCCCTTCCAAGCCCGGTCAGGTGTTGCATGATTTCTAACGATAACATTCGTTCCTCTCTCCTCTGCATTATAAAATCGGCGCGTTTATCGCCGATCCCAACTAAACTGCATAACACCTCTTTAGGTGCAAAATTAATTGGAATTGGAACAGGCTTAGGGTTCGCCATAATGATTTGTAAGTGAAATACAAATTATTTTTACCTTGAAACTGTACGAAATAACTTGGAATAAAATTGGAGAAGAATATCAGAAGACTCTGAAATGACAGTAAAAGGAGTCTGAGAATGGCACTACTGAAATTCTAAACTCGAAACGTTATTTAAAACATTATTGAAGTATAGCACCTTTTCGAACTATTCACGTTCGAAACTATTAAAATTGTGGTCCATAAAATTGTTTCAATAAAAATACTTGTCTGGGAGGTTACGTTCATTCATAACGAACGAAAGCAATACTAATACATCGGTAGTTATAATTCAACGAAGACGTTGTGACAGCCACTTTAAATTATTGTTGGCGCAAAAATTTGTTTCAACTCAACGTCGCTCTGGATATTATCCAAAGTCCGGCTAGACATAGAGTTCCAAGAAAGTTAAGGCCTATGAACCCACGACAGCTTAATCCTTTCTCAATAAAAAGTTCTTGATAAAAGAGTTGTGTTCACAGAAGCGTGTAGGCCTTAGGACCTGGCATTAGGTCGTTTATAAAAACAGCGTCACATGCTTGTAATGACCGGTTGAAATTGAACACGTCGCCGCACCTAAGCCCTGGGAATTCGAATCTAGGCGTTCCCAAGTGAAATTTGACATGCAAGTCCGTGGCCGCGCACTAAACTTTTAGGCGTAACCAAATTCCAAAATATGTAAACACAACACGTGTTACGTCGAAAACGATGGCCTATCTGGCAATCAATATACCATGCAAGCCTGAAATTCCGGGAAGAAGTTATAAATAAACAAAATCTTCACCTTGAAAGAACAGCGAAAACAATGCGTCTGCGAAATACAGTTGAACAGCCCCAGTCAAAAGTAATGTACCTGACCGAAACTGGTGCATGCGGATATGGGTGTAAATACTACAGTACGCATTTCGAAAAGTTCTGCGAGTAACCGTTTGTGCTACATGTCGGTTAAACGGTCGTTGCCTACGGAACTACGTACAGAAAATGACCAAAGTTTGTAACTTTGGGCCTGAAGAATTTCTGGCCAAATTACAAACTCAAATACGAATCTGCATACGAAGACCCATAATTATAGCATTGGCACGCATCAAACGATTACAATCCGAAGGTAGCCTTCAGACATGGCAAAACTAAGGTTTGGGAGCTTTTCAACCCTGAAATTCAGATGACTTTCAAATACAAGGTTGAACTAGGATTTTTGGCGTTCAAGTAAGAAACCCCTCGGCGAATGCAAAGTACGGAATCCGGGCAAACGTGCTACTCAAAAGTCATAGTACTCCCGTTGATGACTAGACTTTAGTCTTGGACAAAAACTGTCCAAGGCCGAAGCCCAAAAAACCCTTTTCGTCGGAAACATTGAGAGTCACCCATCAACATAATATCTCCCTCTCCCTTCCGTGCTCAAATAAGTGCGGAAAAGGTCCTCAGGATGGTCAACGCCCTTATCTCAATATGTCCGAAGTTTTACTTCAGGTTTTAACTATATCCTCGAGATAATTCAGGTTCATTCTTTAACATGATATCTCCTTCTCTCTTCCGTGCTTTATGAAGCTCAAAAAATTTGAGGATAGTCAAAGACCTAGACTGAATAATGCCGAAGTTTTTACTTCAGAGGCCGTGGCCAATATATGGCAAAGGATAAGACCCCTTCAGACAACTATACATGTCCGAATTTGTCTCGTCGCCAGTGTGATAAATCTCGTGTGATTTACATCGTGCGGGTGCCGCGTTGTCCCACGTCTTGTACTTACATGTAAATACGATTAGTTGCCGCTTGGGTCTTCTTTTGCCGTCAGGTCTTGGTCTCAGTATGTCATCTACCAAACCGGGAAGAGAACGGACCTTTTATACTGCGCGCCTGTCACGTGGCTGGCTGATGCCGCCTGCTAAGCACTTGACCTCAGCCAATCCCGCGGCGGCGCGACCGGGCGAGACAAAGCGACGGTTCTTACCACAAAACCATGAGAAAAAAATGTGAGAAAGCGAAAGCGAGAAACCACATGGGTTCTGGTAAGATTATCTTTACAGTAATGTAAGATGAACCCGAACCCGTACACGAACCCGAACCCGAACCCGAAACCGAACCCGAACCCGAACTTAAGTTTGAAAAACACTTATTAACGAATCGAGTTCCATTTGCGATCTCTGCTGATTTTGAATCAATCGATACAGCTGTGGCGAAGACAGTAGTTATCCTAGTAAGAAACACAACGCATCAGCAGTTGAAGTTTATATTCACACCGATTATCAATTATTTAAAGAGAGACTTCATAGATATTTGATGTACTGATAAAACTTTAGAAATGGGTTAATGGTAGTCATTTAATCAATCCTGAATGAAAATAATTATTTTCCTACGGATAGTTATTTTTTAATTAGCGTTTTAAAATTTCCAAATCCATCGTCTGCTACGAGCCTGCTAAAGAAATTCCCATAACGGCCGCCATGTTGGATGACGTCACGAGATGGACACCCATATCGTGTTTTGACAGCGGTGCTGATAAGCCAAAGGTGTCAGACGAACCATGTTCCTGAATGCTAATTAGAGGGACTATCGGGCTAAACAATGGGATTAACTAGGAACTTAGGCCCCTACAGGCTACATAAAGGTAAAATGTTCTCATCAGCGGCATATACTGAAAGATTGCGATGGATTGTACAAGTGAAGATACTGCCGAACCGCCGGAGAAGAGGACTAAAACCCTGAAGAAGCTGAGGAAAGACCGGGGAAAACGATGTGTTGTTTATGGATGCGGCAACACCACATCAAATAGTGAATTCGGAGCGCATTTGTTTCCTGATAGAGCTGATGATTCTCGGAGATTTAAAGCTTGGTGCAGGGTCGTTTCCCACTCCCGTTCAGATTTCGTTTGGACCAAAAATGCAGTGATATGTAGTGAACATTTTCTCGACGATATGACCAACGGTGTCTCCAGGCAAATGCAGAAAGAAATGCTGGCGAAGGCATATCAGAAAGATGCCAAAGACATCAAAGTGAACTGGAGCCTGGCCGACGATGCGATCCCGTCCGTTTCACTTCTCCCCAGCAAGCCGAAACACGGGACCCCTGCAGTCACAGAACGTCCGAAAGCTACACGAAGCCCTCTCACCCCAGTTCCTGGTCCTTCATCAGACATTTTTACGACCCCCAAATTGACTGGAAGTCGAAATGCCGTCGTGATAAGGGAGAGAAAACGAGTAAGTCTTGTTTTGTTTACATTCTTGTTATGCTTATTATGCATTGTACTCATTGTAGGCCTATGTATGAAGCATCACACAGTAACAGTCATGACAGTATAAGGCCCATACATTTCCTTACTTCCTGACGGATGCATAGAGCAGTTAGACAATATAAGACGAGATAATCAGGGGTAGACTGACATGTGGGACAATCACTGGCAATAATTTCATTCTTTTTACAATTACATAGGACGTGGAGGCTGCTGGTGCTTGGAAGGAAGCCATGGATTTCCAAGCTGCTATCGAAGCTGAGGCAGTGATGATGAAGATGGTGGTCAGGAATCTGTGGTGAGTTGAGAATCAAACTAACAAGCTGACATTACTCTGGATGGAACAGTAAAAATTTGGCCGAGGATACGGGTACGGCAGCCGTATCTGAACATTTTTTGGCTATTCGTACGGCAGTGATCTGAGCATGCGCAAAAGCATTCACCTCCGGTTACGTCACTGCCGTTTAGGTTTTTATGGTACGGCAGCCGTATCTGAACATTTTTTGGCTATTCGTACGGCAGCTCGCCAAACTGCAGTTGTGGATTAAAGTGCCGCTTCGGCGTCCGTTTCAGGCACTTCTCGATCGTTCGAGACCTCCGAGTATACATCTTGCAAAAGCTAACATCTTCATATATTCTTTTTGCCTTTTCAAGTTCAGTAAACGATGAAAATTCGGCATTTAATTCAATTTCATATTGGGGATACCCGTAGTCAGTTCGTAAAAATTTCCCCCATCATCATTGCCTTCCAGGTGAAAGAAAACATTTTGTCTCTTTTACTCAATATTTCGGAACAGAATTTACAACAAGCAGCCATGTAACTAGACTTGACTATGCATAGAAAAAGTTGAATTCATGAAACAAAGTTTTGGCAATGGTTTTTATTTGAGCTCTTTACTCCACCTTTTCAGCCTTGTCAGACCAAAAGTCAATTCACCCAAGTGAATAGGCGAATTCGGCGACCAAAGCATCGTTCGATGAGGGTGCAGACGAATTATGAAAAACCAAAGACCAAGGTCAAGGACCAAGGTGACAGTCTCAATAGGTAAGTATTTTTAAAGCATAATATACTAATATTGGTCATAAAACAGGGCGACTCCATAAACAAGTAGCTTTTGCCAAATTGAACACAATAGGATTTATTAGGGAACTGAGACAAGTTTGAGAAACTTTTTGTTTTTATATTCAGGAACACAAACAGATGAAAAGGTGTGCAGCATTTCCAGCATTGATGTCAAGCCAAATGTTTCCTCATCAGGTAAAGCTTTTATGAAATGATGTTTTCAGAGAAATGAAAAAGACAAACTGTGAAAGATCTCCGTCTATGTCTAGATAATATGTTGGAACTGAACACGGGAAATTTTCACAGCATCTGCATGTTGTCTCACTGTCAAGAATCTATCCGATTAGTTTTAACATAAAATCGATATGATATTGCATGTTCTAATGCTACATGTATATTGAATTTTACAGGAACACCAACTGGAACTGACCCTGACCACCTTCCAAACATAGCCACAGGAAATTGCCCTCAAGCCAAATCAGCAGGAAGTGTTGCAGCAAGTGACAGATTCTAGGAAGCCAGTTGTTGTTGGAGGGGATGGTAGATCAGACAGCCCAGGGCATTGTGCAAAATACGGCTCCTACTCTCTCCTGGAGTTGAATGTCAACCGCATTTTGGATGTGCAATTAGTTCAAGTAAGTAAAATTATAATTATTGCTTTTCAATTACACAGGCGATATAAAAGAAAATTGTACATGTAAATATGGATCAGTAAACCTTGTTTTCAGATTATCATGAAGAAGATCACATTAGATAACATTGTTGATATCATACTGTTGCCGTTAAATGACGATAATCATACATAAAATGTAAACAACATGGATTTTATTGGAGAGTTTGTTCTTATTGTAATGTACTTTGTAGAACACTCCTCCAGATTGTACATGAACTAGATTTTAATTTGATTCCATGAAATTGATATGCACATTAGGACATAAGTATCAATCTCCATACCTCATCTCTTTCAGTCGAATGAAGAGGGTGTCAACCATAGTGTTAACATGGAGAAGGAAGGGTTGATTCGATGTGTTAGATACCTGGAAACGGAGGATGTCGTAGTCCATAGCAAATTGATAATTGCTAGAATTATTAGGACTGTTCTTCTTTTTTCCAGGTTTGAAGAAGAAGGTTGACAAGGCTTCAAAGGAGAAAAACTGTGGGATTTTAGAGGAGTGGCGGAGGTCTATAATCAATCACCTTTACTGGTGCGCTGCAACAACTCCAGATGGGGACCCAAATATGATGCTGGCCAAGTGGTTGTCGTTGGACAACCACATGCACAACAAACACAAAGGACATGGAGGGGTATATCCGAAGTGCGGCCATGGTCGATTAGTTGGGCGGCAGAAGGGCACGAAGTGGCTTGAACAAGGTGAGTATTTCTCGAATTGATATCGAAGACCTTCGGGTATCGACTTGAGTGGACATGCATCACGACATGCACAAAGTTTTTGGAGAGATGTTTCAAAACAAAACTCTCGGATAGAATGGCCTGTCTTCTAGTGATAAAATGAACATCAAATTATTTGTGTGACCTATTCACATTTTCAAATTTCAAGATCGGCAGCATCAGTGAAAGCTGGCAACATTATTGACAATGCCTACTTCAAACCAGCTGTGAAGAAAATGTCTCCTGGCGAACAGACGTCAAGTATTGAGGCATATCACAGTCTCATCCTCCATTTTGCCCCCAAAATGACAGCATTCAGCTTCAAAGGGATGCTATTGTATTGACCTCCTGGTCAACGGCCTCGTGATCTGATTGAAGAGAAGATCGAATCGCAGGATGTTGTTTAACAGGTTTTAATCATCGGAATCAAAACATGTCGGAAAAACGTACACAGCACGTAACAGAACAAGTAGTTCTACAAAACGCCACAATGGCAAAGCCATTACAAATTGGGGCGCCACCGGCCGGTCTCTCTAACCTTTCAAAGGGCAATGGTATGCTGGGTGATACAGTACATCACCCCCCTCCTAAGCGTATGACAGCTCCGGCCATACGCCCGAAACATACCACTCAACTAACATTGATCATAAAGGCCTACAAAGACAAAATAACAAGCATACAATGCACCCGTGAGACCAAGACTGGCACGGAACACCAAAGGAAAACCCAAAAGGAAAATAAGACCAAATTACGACATTAACCATGTCAAGACACACATGGCAGGCGACAAAATACCTGTCAGACCAAGAGAACATTCCAGTAACGAACCGAGAACAACCGTGTGAGTATTTAAATGTACCAAGTAGTCGAGTATGCGGGTAGGAAAAAAAAAATCCACAAATAAAGAAATTGAACACAGAACCACAGATACATGAAAATAAAATCACACATGTTGCTACCATGGCTACTGGTGCAATGACAAAAATACCAATACTATGTACATTCATATCAAAAGAAGACACTGGTAATTGAAGCAGCAAGTATCAAATATAATACCAGTATCAAAACACAATATCCAAAATATATGAAGCCAGTATCTACTGATTAACTTGGAATCCTGAGTAATCACATTCTCATCCTCATTAATCACATACTAGTTCCATATTATCACTGGACTATAAGAGAAAGTTTGACCAGCAGAATTAACCTGGTCAATATACTACATGTATATTATCATAGTAACATCATAGACGACAGGCAGCAATCCAGTCAGTCTAGAGAGTTCATAGCGTTCACTCAAATAGAACGAGTGTAAAGGCACGCAGGTTGGCAATAAGTGTCACAGTATCGACATCCAAAATGAAAGTAGGTGGCGATAGGTTATATACTAATAAAACACACACACATCATGTACACTAAGCGTCCTATCAGTATAGAGAAAAATTCAAGCAAAATGCAGAGTGACTAAACATGACAACCGTAGAGAACTCACATGTATCAAGCACCATCTAGCTGCAAAATTTCAGATTGCACAAAATAGCAATACCAAGTAGTCCCTAGGTTTTAAGGAGAGATCTCCTAACAGAAAACAGTGGCAAAAATACCAATACCCCCACTGGGTATGATTTATGCGCCAGCCTAATCCTGGTGGTAGCCAGGAATTCATCCAGACGGCAGAATGACATGCAAAACAGGAGAACATGCAACACAAACAAATCATGCATACAGGGTGAATTCAGGCCCATCAATCATACACGCAAGCACACTACACAAACACACCATGTCAGCTCCATCCAGACTACAATTATCCATCGGTGAGAAATTACTCCTGGTCAAAAAATCCGAAATACGTCACTCTCACACATTACAGTGATAACCCTGTCACACACACAACCATACAGAATTAAGGATGCGCGAAAACTCGAGCACACGCACAACTAACCATTGCACATCCACTTTCCCATGTCAACACCCCGTGCTATTCGCAACATGTCGGCATGAGTCCTGTACAATTCTCCCTCTGGATTCAACTGTATGGTCACAGTGAAATCCTCCTGGATATCTTTAACCAAATAGGGTCCCTTCCATGGTAGGTGCTTATCTCCTTTAAACGCCTTTCTCGGGTTATAGTACCACACAAAGTTGCCCTCCTTCAGTGATCTATACTCAGGACTATTGGTCTCGTATCTTTTCTTCTGAATCCGCTGAACCGATTTCAGATTATTCCTTACTAGAGCATATGCCTTGTTGAGCCTATCTTCTAGCTGCCTGACGTAGGTTGGAACAGACGTCATGTCTTCAGACGGCTTCGTGTACAGCAGGTCTATCGGCACCTTCATCTCCCGTCCAGTTAGCATGAAGTGGGGAGTCTCTCCGGTACTACCATGTACTGATGACCTGTACGCCATAAGAAAGATTGGCAACATGACATCCCATTGTCCTGTACTTTCCTTATGGTCATAAACATACGTCTTCAGCATGCTCTTTAAAATCTTATTAAAGTTTTCAACAAGCCCATTGCTCTTGGGGTTGTACGGCGTCAGAATATATGTATTGTGGTGGTAGGAATCTAGGTAATTCTAAGCTATTTTAACAAAAGCCCTTACAGGCCTTTTTGTCTCAAATTAGCTTAGAAACCCCTAAGAACCAGACACCACAATACATATATTCTATCATTCATGAGATTCCCAGTGAAGCGTTGCAGTGAAATGGTAAGGGAATACTAGAGTTCAATGGGTTAATGTAATCATGACTTACTGTATTCCAACAGAAAGTACACGTCAATAGCTTTTTTCCGTGCATTTTACCTGATATATGATGTTGGCACTGTTCACTGCATGTACATAATTTTACTAGTAAATAAATAGAAAATGGCAACAGGATATTTATTAAATACCGAAAGGGCACATAAGATTCCACTTGGTTTGAAAGCTGAGAGGCAGCATCATATCATTACTCATAACCCATCATCTGCTAACCCCAAAGAAACACTGTATGTTAGAATACCGGCATTGCGAGAGAATACATTCTTTGTACCTAAATCTCTTTATCTGTCTGCTGATGTAACCATTTCTGGTGATTCTAAAAATAGTGTTGTAAATAATCTTGGTAGAAACCTGATTTCAAAGATGGTGGTTAAGTGGGGAACAGAGCAGATATTTGACCTTGACGAATACAGTCATTATTCTACATTTAAAGATCTGTGGTTTACAGAAGAAGAAAGAAATGATAGAGTTTTTCAGGGTATTCAGTCAAAAAATCTTAGAGAATTAAGATCAGGAGTCGCTGAAGCTGATGTCACTGGAGAAACAGCTAATGAAAAGACTTTAAAGAAAGTGTTTGACAAGAAGTACAAAATACCATTAGATTTTGAACTATTCCATCATCATGCTCCATTTTACAAGTTTCCAATTCAAGAAGATGTGATTATTGAAATAACTTTAGCACCAAAGGAGGAAATCATAGTCACCACAACCACAGCTAGCATGGGCTACAAACTAGAGAATATTTGTTTTGAATACGACACGGTTACTAATAAGATGATTGCTAGTCAATTGAGTAACAAGTACAATTCTGGATTCTCAATATTTTATGATTGGGTAGACCATTTTAAGACAGTCAATGTTACTGCTAATGAAACACTAATTAATGAGAACATCAACTTTCCAAGAATGTCTATTAAAGGATTATTATTACTATTTGTGTCTGACTATGTAGATGGAGCTAGAGATTCAGAGAAGTTTGAAAACCCTAACATAAGTAAAGTGCAGATCACAATAGAGGGTGTTGCCAATCAGGTGTTCCCAGAAGGAATGAGAATGATGGATCAATGGGAGGAGATCAAGAAACATTTTATGTCTGAAGATTTGAAGAAAACTCATGACTGTAACATGACCATGGAGAAATACTATGGTGATTCTAATCACTATGGTTTATGGTTGGACCTGAGAACTTCTGAGGATAATCGCCTTCACGGATCAGGAAAGAAGCTCCAGAACACAAAAGATGGTATTCAATTATCTATTACAAAGAAATCTGGAAAGGGACCATACAAAATGCACATATTCGTGGTTTCTGACGCCCAGGTAAACATCCAGAATTCTCAGATTGCTTCACTCCAGCACTGAGGTGCTGCAAGAACAAAGTTCGCTCCAACACTGAAACAAAGTTCGTACAACACTAAATTAAATACTGAATACTAGATAAATGAGTTTTACTAGTGATTTTCTAAGTAATTAAATGGATACACCAGGAAAGAAAGATATCATAAATACACTGTATCAAAGTTTACTGTTGGCATCAACAAAAATTGGTTACTCTATGTTACTGAAAAGGTTCTTGAGAATCAATATTGGTCCCCCAAGTCAGGCCAACCTAGAGGAAATTCTTAAACTGGGAGGAACTGTAGCTATTAGTAATGGAACATTAGAGTACCTTTACGATCAAGGAATCCTACCCAGAAATATTATGAAGTAAGAATAATTTACTTATTTGATAAAAGGTAAATTTGAAAACGAAAATTTGCTTAAGTAAATGATTACTGTAATGAACATAGATTCAAGTGACTATCCAGATCAGAGTTCAAGTGATTTAACAGTCAATCTCAAGACTGAAATTCAAGATGCATGTAGCATCACTTTAACTTTTGCAGTAATACCTTGTACATTCTACAACATAAGTGCAGCCAGGGAGAATAACCGAATCAAAGTTAAGGGTTTTGATGTGGCAGAGATTACGCTACCAGATGGTCTCTATGACCTACAGAGCTTTTCAAAAGTATTTGCGGATAAGTTGAAAGAAAATAGTATGAGTAGAGGTGCTGTCAGATTTGACCTTGAAGAACCAACAGGTAAGGCCATCTTACACTTCCTAAAGAGAAAAAATGAGGCGCATTATCAGATCTAT
>NW_027020277.1:0-44279 GCF_910592395.1 Lineus longissimus | reverse complement strand
TAATTTGCATCTGGGTTAAATTTAAGATATGTAGGAAATGTTTCCATTTATTTATGTTAAAATTTTTACGAGTCAAATCAACATTCGAATTTAAGTTCATTGTACTTCTGTTTATTGTCAAATTTGGCAATTGAGTGTAAGACAGAAATATCGTGGTCTGATTCTCTAAAATTATTCCATTTTTCTTTACATGTACCATGATTATATTTAGAGACACATCTTTGAGAAAATTCATCCCATAGATCGAATGATTCTTCAGTGTCAGATATTGTATGTAATATTTGACCAATAAATATCCAGTTTCTGTATGTGGATGATCTTTCATACAACAATAAATCTAGTAACATTTTACAATGCTCAAGATTATTTTCAAATTCTACAACATCATCATATTTTTTGGTTTATCTTTCGGAAACAAGCGTCATAGCATATTTTTTCCTCATTTTTTTGTTAATGTCATTCTTGTTCAATCTTAGTATTTGTATCAACTCAGTTAATGTGAAGTCATTTTTAATTTCATTAAGATTTGAGTCGATTATTTTAGTGACTAGATATGGATGAGAGTCTGTCTTCTTTCGAGAGCCATACATTAACCAAGGCACACTAATAACCGCAGCATCCAAAACTTCTTGATTGAACAGACTATTCACACTTTTTTTAATAAGACCTATAAGTTCTTTATGCTCTCGATTTACTATCCGACAATAAGGAGAATGTAAGTGAATACCATTTGATAATTTGGTATCTTTAGTTGATATAGGCTTTTCTAAGACAAAACATTCTAATGCTTTTTCTGGCAGATCTTTAATGTGTTCGCGAAGGAATTTTTGATAAATTTCAATAACTCCCATGAGCTGGTCATTTGTGTACAGATGTTCAGTATTTTTATAGTCAGACGGATTCATTTTTATGTCAAGATCAACAATGATTGAATCATATCTATCTAGCGGTCGTCTTCTTTCAGCTAATCCAATGTCACAACCCATTTCAATGCATTCTGTATATAATTTTATGAATTCGACTTCATCATCGTTACTAAGATAAAACGTTCCTCTCGGATTGTATACACCAATGTGGGTGTAATCTTCGAGTAAATATTCATCTCTTCTATAACGTGCTTTAAGAAATTTGTCCACGATGTGTGTTTCACACTCTCTTTCTATAGCAAATCTGTCTAGAATGTGTTTAGTAAGTTTGTAATGCCCTAAAGCTAAGGTTGAAATACCATCTGGTAAAGTTACTCGCTTATCATCGTTTGAATCTAAAGCCACTTTGGTGACTTGTTCAGTGTAAAGTTGATGACGACGACTTCGAAACACATTCATACTTTTTTCGATTGGAACCTTGTCCAAGAGCACAGACTTGTAGTCTTCGAAGGTTATGTCCTTAACAACCACATTCTTTTTCACACCTTTGCATTTCTTAATTTGCTTTTCATCTGTGGTGTAGGAATACAGCTTAGATCTTAAAGCGACGAACTCGGTGATGGTGCGTCCAGCTTCTTCGTCTTTGAACTTGCCAATTACTTTCTTATTGGCATCTGAAAACAGTGCATGATCTTTTGGGAAATTTGAAAAGTCGAATAATTCAGCATCTTCATGCAAGTCTTGATACAAATTAGGGGTTTCGATATGGTAGACTAATGAGTCAGTGTCAGTGTAAAGCAGTTGCGCTTTGTCTCCATACTTTTTCATCATATGATTATAGTGGAAGTCATACATGTGTATTTTTGAGAGATCTAAGATTGTTTGACCCATAAATATTGGCTTATTGAGATAGACGTTTGCTTTTTGTCTCTCAACCATGACTAGATCTTCTCCAAAAATTTTATGCGACTTATAGTTGTTCGAATTGACTAATTTTCGAAGCTGATTGACAACCGTGGCTAAAGAAATGTCTTTCCTGTCTCTTACAGACTCCATTGTCTTTCCAAAGCATGAATTGTTCATCAATTTGAAGAAGTCGTTTTCGAAGTCATTATTAGCATTTGCTCGTTGACTTGTGTTTAAGTCAATGTACTCTTTCAAAAAATATGACTCTGTGTAGGAAATTCCTCTATGAATCTTAGTCAATATAAGTCCTTGACTCAAATAGAACTTCAAGGCCTTGTGGTGTACAATATAATTTTTCCTGTCTTGCAAGTTAGGAATGAGCTTATCATTCTTGTGCTCAGGGGCAAGAGGATAGTCATTGTGCAAGTTGTGTAAATGCTTAGGATATTCTAAGTCAACCTCAAGTGTGCACGGGATGTCTTGCCAATTTCTTAATTGAAAGCGGGACATCCAACAAAAATTAGAATGCGGTAATTTTTCACTCATCGCTAAGCCATACAAATTATTTGCATCTAAATTGATGATGACGGATTTACCTTCTTCAGCTTTTGCATGTCTGTGACTTGCTTGACATATTCCTCCTCGAATACCGCATTCGAAGAAGTTGTACTTATCCACATCTGTGAGGAGTTCAATCTCAACATCAGTCTTTTTAAGCATAGCTTGCCAAGACAATCCTGAGGCCGAATAAGACCACATTGGATCTAAATTATAGATGTCCATGCAAGTCTGTCTGAAATTTTCAAGGATATCGGCTAGTAGAAGTACATCAGTTCTCAAATACACTTCATGGTAATCTCTGAATGTTTTGCATTCAAATTTTTTCCATACATGTTGAGCGTGTGAGTACTCCTCTTGTGAAATTTTTGTGTTGTTAAACTTTGAGTCAAATGCTTCAATTGGTGGTAATTCAGTCTGGCCAAATTTTTCAGATGAATTAACCCATTCATAAGGATATATTCCTTTTCTAGTTAAGAGGTCAAATTGTTCATCTTTGTAATATTTTGACAGGTGCTTTTTCTCTGTGTTGGGCAAATTCTTTGCAAGATTTGCTAGAGATGACTGCATGAGTCTGTATGAGTCAAGGAATCTGATCGACAATCTCTTCCCTTCTTCGACATGTAACACCTTACTGAAAGATATATAGTTTTCGCTATTACTTGCGATCACTTTAAGCTGTCCTTTAAGATGTTTCACAAACAGATGCGCATCATAGCCTGATAGATTGTGTAAGTGCTGCTCCTCTGTATTCGCCCGTGAAATGATTGTGATCACGTACTTTGAAATTTTGGGGTGTGAAATCTTTGTCACAGAGATAACATTTTTCAGCTGACTCGTAGTTATCCTGTTGTACTTGTGTTAATACTTCCATAGCTTTAGACTGACTAAAGAACTTGTCATAAATTTTATATGCAACTTTTTCAAGTTCTTCGCAGAATCTTTCTCCTATATTTTCGTTAGGATTATTAATGTCAATGCTATATTCTACTAGGAGATTTTTGGCTTTAATTTGGTCTTTATCAAACACAACATAGAAGCTAAATGAGTTAGGAATGTGTTCCTGAATTTGCACAGTTTTTTCACCTAATTGTTGGTCAACTTTCTTCAAGGTAGACTCAAAATCAGCTACTATAAAGACAGGGTGTTTTTGCTCCATTTTTTTATCTTTGAATAGTAGGATCTTTGCGTGAGAATTAGGCATGCTAACTTTTACACATTCAAACTGCTTGCAGTTCTCAAGATGTTGATTGTATCGTACATCAAGAAACTCACTCGTTGATGCTGAAATAATTTTCATGCATCTGAAGCATACTTTGACTTGCCCATCACGTTTTGAATGTGAGGCAGATACAAGTCTTGAGAAGTTTTTGATCCAAGCGTAATGGTAATTAGCATCGTCTTGGATGTCTTCCATGCACTCATTTTCTGGTGTATCATCTTCTTTATAGTGTAGAAGATTGATGTACTTGTCTTCTGCTAAAATTCTTTCAGAAATTCTAGCTGGGGAAATTGGGTAAATGGTAGATTCTTCTCCTTTTTTATTCACTTCCTGTCTAGGCACAAATGTAAACACATTGACTCCAATGTCAGGGTTGTTCTTCTCAAATTTCTCAACATCTTTTATTTTGAGAGGATAGTCAAGACCTTTGAACATGTGATCGAATTCAGGCTTGTTGTAATTTGCTACACGTTCGGCATGATTCTCAATCTTTAAAAGATATGCTTCAACAGAATATCTGAAGCAAAGCTGATCAGTATTTTGTACATTGATCACTGCTTTTTTCCTTTGAATCTGTTGAGGTAAAGGAATATAAGAAGATCCTGAAAGTGGTTGATATTTTACAGTGTGTAACTCAATCTTGATTACTTCTATAAATTTCCAGCCAGAACCTTTCTGAATGAGATTCTTCAACTCTTTAAGCATATCTTCAATGAGAATATCATAATTAAGTTCTTGTTCCACGTAAAGGATGTGTCTAGATCGAAGTTGAAACTCTTGAACTTCAGTCTTCCTTTGCATTGAAATATACAAGACAATGTTAATTTTTAAACTATTGTACCGAGTTTCAGCTTTAACGTTATCTTGTAAGGCTGTTTTAACTTTCTCAAGGAAGGGCTGTATTCCAATTTTGGGCAGTCCCTGCATTCTGAAATGGTTAACATAACCTTTGAAAGCAGAGTTGACTTTTACGAAGGAGCTTGATTCGTTATGTTGTTTGATCAACTCCTGAATGAATTTTTTAGTCATTGAACTTTTGACATTGATGTCAAGCTCTTTCGCTTGTTTGAAGAGATCGGATTTTAATAATCTTTTGACTGGTTCTTTGGTCAAGAGTTCTTTCAACTTCTCAATGTTGAGATTCTGGAAATTTTTATGGCCAAGATCCTTAACTTGCTGTAAAAGTGGCTTTCTTATAGAAATTTTAGCTTTCACAGCTTTTGGTTTAATGTCTGACAAATTTACATGCTGAATTTTGTCTTCTAAAATTGAGTCCAGTTGTTCTTTTTTGAATTTTCTATCATTGACTCCGAGTCTTTGCGCAAGAACTCGTTTCTCAACTTGAGACAAGTCAGAAACTGGCTTATCTATTTTCACTTCAACATCGTTGAACGCATTTGGTATTTGTTGAAGTTGTTCAAGTAAGTTTTCTCTACTAAGACTTCCATAATTTTTCATCTTATTTCTGTAGGCGAGTATTTTCAACTCATCGGTGGATAGTCCCTCAGCTGGATAAACGTCCAGGCCTTTCGGAATATTTTCTAACGTGTTCGTGTTCATTTATTTATACAAAAATAATTTTTATTAGATAGCAGTATGGAAACAAAATTATTTTAAGTTTTAAGTTTTAGTTATGGCAAGTCATTTTATAGCGAAGTTTTTTGGTTATAAGATGATTCTCTCCTTCAGAAATAAAATTAAAAATTACGGTATGCGTTCAACGATGTTGAAGTGAAAATAGATAAGCCAGGTTGTGACTTGACACAAGCCTGAACTTCTTTGTGAATTTTAGTATTCTATATAATCACCACTTGGTCAAAAATGAAGAATTCAGGGCTCACAACACCCATGAGAATTTTGACGCAAGCGACGAAAATCATCATGGGGGCGTCCATTCATTTATATTAAAAAATAATTTTATATTAGATCAACGCGTTCAACGGCAGCTCTTTCCAATTTAGATAATTTGTCGATCGTGTGATACGTGATTCAAGTTGTTCGTTTGAGAGGAATGACATTCTTTATTTATATGAAAATAATATTTTTTAAAATTTTGTATTTTATGTACTTTTGTAGAATTGTAGAATTGTTGTTAAGCGAGCGAAGCGAGCGGTTTGTAGAATTGTAGAATTGTAGAATTGTTGACCAGAGTTTGACTGACTCTCCAATTTGAAGAGCGAGTTGACTGACGTTTGACTGGGAGAAAATGTGTTAACTGACGTTTGACTGGATGTTCGTTCTTCAAATTTGAAGAGCGATGTTGACTGGTGTTTGACTGAAAGGAAATAATTTGACCAGAATTTGACTGGGGGTCGCTCTTCAACTATGTTTTAACTGGTGTTTGACTGGAAGGAAAGTCAGTTAATTGTAGGTTGTTGTACAGCGATCGGAGCGAGCGAGTGGAGCGTTTTTGAGAAATGTGTTGACTGGTGTTTGACTGGAGAAAAAATTTATGAAAAATTATTGAAATGAGAGAAGTTGTGTGACGTGTTGACTGGTGTTTGACTGGAAGGTGTTATGTGTTGTGTTGACTGACGTTTGACTGGAAGGAAATGAGGAAAATTGAGAAAGTGTTGACTGGTGTTTGACTGGAAAGGGGAGTCAGTCAAATGTGGTCTGGTTTAGAACTGTCACTTTTACACTACTCTCGGTATACCAATTTATTATAAGTCTCAAAGTTTTACCAGGTCACAAAAAGTGAGGGTTAAGTTCTCAAGTGGGTTACGTTAACGTAATAATTGTTTTAAAAATTATCAATACTGCTTCATCTGTCCTAAAATCACTGACATACATGTAATGGCGACTACTAAGGGTAATAGTGTGGCTGCTGAGCCAGCAACGCTTGAATTCCTATTGGAAAGGAGGCGCATCAATCGGCAGAGATACACCAAGTTGGAGAAATCCTTGTTCCGATATTATGATGATGTTCTTCCAGCATTAGACGATGATGACCGTTCACCCGAGAATGAGATTAAAGTGAGGGCAGCCATGTCTGCCAGAGAACAGTTGAAGTCAGCCTACATGGACTTGCAAGATACTCAAGACCAAGTGGATTATCACAGAGATAACGAGGAGAGGCTGAACGCTATGTCTGACGACCAGAGGAGAAGAGAAGATAAAGATGAGCAAGACTATAGAGAGAGGTACTTCAACTGTGATGCCAAGATCCAGAGGTTGGAGAAAGACTGGTTCAGGCCGACAAAGGAGAGGAGTGAGAGTGAAGGCAAAGGATCCCATCATAGTAGCCAGAGCAACATTGAAGTGTTAACAAAGGGTTTAGCAGAGGCTTTTAAATCCATGAACAATGGAATATCAGGAGAGCAGCTCACAACCATCTCGTCAACTTTGACCAAGAAGAAGAGAGAGCTACCCATACCAAAATTTAGCGGCGACCCGCATTTCTTCGATCAATGGCGAGAGCTGTTAGAAGCGGAGTTGGCGAAGCCAGGTTATTCGGAGGTGGAAAAGACGCACTTTACCATTACATTACTAGAGGGCGAGTGTAGAAAGTTAGTAGCGGGTATGAAAGATCCTGATTACCAAGACATCCTCCAAGTTTTAGAAAGCAAGTATGGTGACGTGGAGAGTTGTGTGCAGAAGGCTGTAATCGAGATAGCCAACATGGAGGCACCGAGCTCCCTTGCACTAAAAGACATGGAGCCATTCTGCCATAAGCTTGTGTCAGCATGGAATTATATTTTAAAGAAAACGGAGGCTCTATGTGAACTAGACGAAACAAGCTGGATTTTCACGGCGTTGGTCAGGCCCAAAATTCCCAAAACACTGTTGCGAAAGTGGGATGGCGAAAAGCTGAAGGCAAAAACAAAGTCGACTTTGCCGCTGAAATTTCCCGACTTACTGGAAAGGCTACTCGACGCCCTGCAAGTTACCCGAAGGACGGAAATGGAGGGGGGAAAGCGACCAACCACAAGTAGTAGTACTTCACACTCACAGAAACCAGAGAAAAAACATACTAGTATTAGTTATGGCAAGCCAAGTGCATATGCATTGAATGTCAATGCTACAAGTAACCCTAAAGCTGGACAATCAAAACAGAAGACGCAGAGTCGAACTCCCAAGTGCCCTGTATGCCAAGAAGCACATCTACTTTATCAGTGCCAGACCTTCAAAGCCATGAGTGTCAGTGATCGCATAGACAAGGTCAAGAGTTTAAAACTTTGTTTTAACTGCTTTGCTTCGCATTATGTCAAAGACTGTAATTCAAGACACTGTCAGAGATGTGGGAAGAAACATCATACCTTGATCCATTATGATCGTGAGCCAGAGCTACCGGAAGAAGAGCAAGTACAAGGTCTACGTCAAAAAACGGAATTTCCCAAGAGTGTAGGACTTGTCAAGGCCATTACAGGTCCAAGGGAGATATTGATGCAATCCACTCTAGCAAGAATCGAATCACGAGGAGCAATTTCAGTAGCGAGAATCTTATTTGATACAGGCAGCGGTGTATCATTCATAAGTAACAAGATGGCAAGAAAACTGGACTTGCGAAGACCCAAGGTTGAGGCAGAATTTTCACTAGCCGGTGGTAACCAGATGAGATTGAAAACAGAGAGAGTTAAGTTTCATCTATCAAGCGCTATTCCTAATTGGAAAGGTGAGGAATTTGAGATAGAGGCCTACACAGTTGATCAGCCTAGCATGGACCTCAACTGCGTGAGAGTAGATTTGTCAAAGCTGCAACACTTACAGGGATTGCAGATAGCAGACACATACCCCCGTGAATCGGCTGAAATTGATGTTATGTTGGGGCTAGAGGATACGACAAACATCTTACTGCCTGTGAGAAAAACTGGACCACCAGGAATGCCAACTGCCACAAAGAGTCATTTTGGATTGGTACTTTCAGGTATCTGCCCAATAGAGGAGCCAAACCAACGACATGGAAAGATTGGTATGGTAAACACGTGTCATAGAGTTTCCTTGGAGAATGAAACTGACTTTGCAGCCAGACATTGGGACCTAGAACACTTGGGAATATTACCTAATGAGGTCAAGCACCAAGCCACAGAATTGGAGATTGATGCATTGCAGCAGCATCTTGATAATACAAAACTCGTAGATGGTCATTACGTCACAGGTTTGATTCGCCATCCGGACTGGAAGGACAAGTCTTTAGAATCAAATCGAACCTTAGCAGAGAAACGTCTCGAGGGGTTGGAAAGAAGATTACAGAGGGACCCAGACTTGGGAGAGGCCTACCAAGAACAGATCCAAGAGTTAGTTGATAAAGGGCGTGCCGAGAAAGTTGAGGAATTGGAGAAACAAGCGCAAGCAATATGGTACTTGCCTCATCACCCTGTTTTGTTAGAATGGATAAATCAACCACAAAGGTGCGTGTTGTGTTTGACGGCTCCGCCAAAGGACCAGAGGGGGTGTCACTAAATGACACATTGTTGAGTGGACCAGCACTGCAGCCCGACCCACTTGCCATACTTTTGCGTTTCAGAAAACATAAAGTAGCGCTTGTAGCAGATATAAAGAAAATGTTTCTTCAAATCGGCATGCAAACTGGAGATCAAGATCTACAGAGATTCTTATGGCCTGACATGGACACTAGTAAAAAACCTGATGTTTACAGGCTGAAAACAGTAACATTTGGTCTGAAATCATCTCCATTTTCGAGTATCAAAACTGTAGTGGACCATGCACTCACACAGACAAAGGAATACCCAAAGGCTACTGAGGAAATAACAGAAAATATTTTCGTGGATGATGTACTATCTGGAGAAGACAATACCACAGCAGCAGCAAGCTTAGCAGTAGACATGAAAACAGTCTTGAAATCTGGAGGATTCCCACTCAGGAAATTTGTGTCCAACAAACCAGAAGCTTTGGCTGGATTAGAGGAGTCAGATCTTGCCTGTGGTATAGTAGTCGTCACTGAGGAACAATTTACTACAAAAACGTTGGGGATCAAGTACATTCCTAAAGAGGACGTACTAATGTTTTCCTTTTGCGAGAGGATGGAAAATGTACCCTGTGAAACTCGTAGGACTGTTTTACAACAACTTCATCGAATTTACGACCCGATGGGTTTGTTAGCACCGTTCACTTTGGTAGCCAAGCGGCTATTCCAACAGTCCTGGATGGATCGTACTGACTGGGATGAGAAGTTATCTGATGAACTTCATCAGAACTGGGTACGTTGGAAGGAGCAAGTTTCTGATCTGGATCAGATAAAGGTCCAGCGATGTATAGTTCCTGAGAGCTTCACTCAACCTAGATTCACACTGCATGGTTTCGGTGATGCGTGTGTAGCAGCATATGGAGGAGTAGTTTACGTCAGGGTTGGGGACTTGCCAACAGGGAGAGTGCACACAGCTGTACTGTGCTCTAAAACTAGAGTGTCACCACTTGGAAAGAAGAGAAGCTTACCAGAGCTAGAGCTCATGGCTGCGCTAATCACAGCACGCTTGGTAAACTACGTTCAACGTGAAATCAAGTTGGAAATAGAGGATGTACACTGCTGGACTGACTCACAAGTAGTACTTGCCTGGATTAGCAAACCTGCCTACACTTGGCAGACGTTCGTTGCCAATCGCGTGAGTGAGATACAGAATCTAGTACCACCTAGGAAGTGGAGTCATTTGCCAGGGAAAATTAACCCCGCTGATCTATGCTCGAGAGGATGTTCTGCTGAAAGCTTAGTTAACTCGCAACTCTGGTTGGAAGGGCCAGACTTCCTAAGAAAAGAAGAAGAAAGTTGGCCAAAACAGCGAATTGACACAGCTGAACTGGAATTGGCTGAACAGAAGAAAAAACCCAAGACTTTCTCAGCACTGCAAGTCAAAGAGAAAACAACTGACCAAACCAAAAGTGAGCAGCTGAAACTAGTGGAGAAATATGAGAGTTACCACAAGTTTCTGAGAGTGATGAATAGAGTCCGAAGCTTAAAGTACCGAGTGAGGACAGGAGATGGGCAACATGTTCGAGAAGAAAATGCAATCTTGACTCTCACTGATCAAAGAGAAGAGGAGTTGTATTGGTTACGTTGGGCTCAAGAACAAGCATTTTCAGTGGAAATTCATGCAGTACAGAATAATCTTTCGATTCCTGCAAATAGCCGCTTGAAACAGCTTGATCCGATATGGGATGAGAAACTGAAGTTACTCCGTGTTGGGGGGAGACTACACAAAGCACTACTGCCAGATTAGCTTAGAAACCCCATCATATTGCCTAATCACAATAGATTTGTGGAAATGTTGATAATCCACTATCACATCATCTTTGGACACACAGGAGTTGTTCAAACCTTGTCTAACTTGAGAAGCAAATACTGGTTAGTATGTGGCCGGCAGGAAGTTCGCAGAGTCCTACCATGTAAGAAATGTAGAAGTGCCAGAAAATTAGAGCAGAAAATGGCGCCGTTGCCAGAGGAAAGGGTTAATGTATCGCCACCATTTACCAACATTGGAGTGGACTATGCTGGACCACTCTATGTTAGAGAAGTACATGTCAGTGGAAAACATGGAGCTGGAAGCAACAAGGCTTACATCCTCATATTCACATGTATGGCCACCAGGGCAGGGCATTTAGAGCTGACAGCAAATTTGACAACAGAGGAGTTCCTACAAGCATTGAGACGCATGATGAATCGGCGTGGAAAGTGTTGTACCATCTACTCCGATAATGCAAAAACATTTGAGAGTGCAGCTTCATTGCTTTACCGTTTGTTCCACAACAATGCGAGAATCAAGGATAAACTCAGACTGGAAGGAATCGAGTGGAAGTTCATAACTCCTAGGGCTCCATGGCATGGAGGATTTTATGAACGACTTGTTGGAAGTGTAAAACGAGCTCTCTCAAAGATTCTCAGAAAGGCCAGCCTGACATTTACCGAGCTTCAGACCGTGCTCACTGATGCAGAAGCTCAAATCAATTCTCGACCCTTATCGGATATCTCGGCTGACAAGGAGGATCCTCTTCCATTAACCCCTGGTCACTTGATCATAGGAAGAAATCTGCAGTTGCTGCCATCTGTATACAAGCCAGAGTTGTCACTTGAAAGGAGATGGGCCTATCAACAGAGGATATCCAAACAGTTTTGGAAAAGGTGGACAAGTGAATACCTTGTGGAATTACAGCGCCGTTCAAAATGGACAGAGATACGAGATAATCTGCAAGAGGGAGACATCGTTCTAGTGGCGGAGGACAACATCAGAAAACTAGATTGGGCACTAGGACGTGTGATGGCCACACACCCAGGAAGAGACGGGTTGGTTAGGTCAGTCACAGTGAAAACCAAGAGAGGATTGATGAGAAGGCCTATTCAGAAGTTGCGTTTGTTGGAACCCGCAGAATAGACATTTAATCCAGAGTGACATACAAGAATTGGAGTTGAGTTTCGGTTACTCAGTCGTAGTTGTCAGATACATGCATGTCAACTGATTGCCAAATCTCTATCAAGGGGTCAAAATTCTTAACATTTTGATTACATGTATTAGTATACTATTATTACTATTACTAGGTATATCATCATCAGAGTTTCTTACCAGAAGGTTGTAATTTACATTTCCCAGGTTGGTAAATGGGGGGAATACTCTTAGCATTAGATTTGTCATTATGTGTATTTGAGTTATTTGACGGTATATTCTATAGGGTATAGAATTAGGTGTAGTTGTTTACTTATGTATGCTAGGTCTTGCATTTTGGAGCTATTGTCTTCAGCATACATTTCTCAGAATTAAGCCTTACGGCGGGTTAGGTTCATTGTGTTGTTGTAAATCTCGCCTCCTCGATTTTCAGGGGGGAGTGTTGTGTATTTGGTTGAGACGGTTGTATGTGTAACGACGACAACAACGAGTAATGGCGAGGAGTTGAGACATGAGAGCACGTGCGATGAACATTTGTAAAGTTTGATTGATTTTGTAGCAAGCAAGGAGAAATAAACTGTTTAAGAGGTTGAGGAGTTATATCAATATACAGTCCCTACAGAACAAGAACAACCTTCTGTCTTTTAAAAAACACCTTAATTAGCTAGCCACTCATCCAGTACACCTCACCCTTTGAAGAGAACAACCTACTGTCTTTGAGATACCTTGAATAGCTAGCTCCTCATCCAGTACATCTCAGCCTTTGAAGAGAACAACCTATTGTCTTTGAGCCAAACTGGATAAGGAGCTCCACATGCATTAAATCTCACCCTTCGAAGAGGACAACCTTCTGTCTTTCAGACAACCTGAATAGGGAGCTCCACATCCAGTGCATGTCAGCCTTTGAAGAGAACAACCTTCTGTCTTTTAAAAAACACCTTAATTAGCTAGCCACTCATCCAGTACACCTCACCCTTTGAAAAGAACAACCTACTGTCTTTGAGACAACCTACTGTCTTTGAGACACCTTGAATAGCTAGCTCCTCATCCAGTAGGGTTAGGGTTAGGGTTAGGGTTAGTGTCCTGATCAAGGACATCTCAGCCTTTGAAGCGAACGAACTATAGACTTTGAAACAGCCTGTATAGAGAGCTCCACATCCAGTACATCTCAGCCTTTGAAGAGAACAACCTACTATCTTTGAGACTCATTGAATAGCTAGCTCCTCATTCAGAACATCTCAGCCTTTGAAGAGAACAACCTACTGTCTTTGAAGTAACCTGAACAGGGAGCTCCACATCGAGAACATTTCAGCCTTTAAAGACAACAACCTAATGTCTTTGAAACACCTTCAGTACCTAGCTCCTCATCCAGTACATCTGAGCCTTTGAAGAGAACAACCTACTGTCTTTGAGACACCATGAATAGCTGGCTCCTCATCCAGTACATCTCACCCTTTGGAGAGAACAACTTACTGTCTTTGAGACACATTGAATAGCTAGCTCCTCATCCAGTACATCTCACCCTTTGAAGAGAACAACCTACTGTCTTTGAGACACGGTGATTAGCTAGCTCCTCATCCAGTACATCTCACCCTTCGAAGAGGACAACCTTCTGTCTTTGAGACAACCTGAATAGGGAGCTCCACATCCAGTGCATGTCAGCCTTTGAAGAGAACAACCTTCTGTGTTTTAAAAAACAACTTAATTAGCTAGCCACTCATCCAGTACACCTCACCCTTTGAAGAGAACAACCTACTGTCTTTTAGACACCTTGAATAGCTAGCTCCTCATCCAGTACATCTCAGCCTTTGAAGAGAACAACCTATTGTCTTTGAGACACAATGAATAGCTAGCTCCTCATCCATTACATCTCACCTTTTGGAGAGAACAACCTACTGTCATTGAGACACCTAGAATAGCTAGCTCCTCACCCAGTACATCTCACCCTTTGGAGAGAACAACCTACTGTCTTTGAGACACGGTGAATAGCTAGCTCCTCATCCATTACATCTCACCCTTTGAAGAGAACAACCTACTTTCTTTGAGACACGGTGAATAGCTAGCTCCTCATCCAGTACATCTCACCCTTTGAAGAGAACAACCTACTGTCTTTGAGACACGGTGAATAGCTAGCTCCTCATCCATTACATCTCACCCTTTGAAGAGAACAACCTACTGTCTTTGAGACACGGTGAATAGCTAGCTCCTCATCCATTACATCTCACCCTTTGAAGAGAACAACCTACTGTATTTGAGACACGGTGAATAGCCAGCTCCTCATCCAGTACATCTCACCCTTTGAAGAGAATAACCTGTTGTCTTCGAGACAACCTGGATAGGGAGCTCCACATCCAGTGCATGTCAGCATTTGAAGAGAACAACTTTCTGTCTTTGAGACACGGTGAATAGCTAGCTCCTCATCCAACACATCTCACCCTTTGAAGAGAACAACGTACTGTCTTTGAGACAACCTGAATAGGGAGCTCCACATCCAGTGCATGTCAGCATTTGAAGAGAACAACCTTTTGTCTTTGAAACACCTTGAATAGCTAGCTCTTCGTCCAGTACATTTCACCCTTTGAAGAGAACAAGCTACTGTCTTTAAGACACCATGAATATCTAGCTCCTCATCCAGTACATCTCACCCTTTGAAGAGAACAACCTGTAGTCTTTGAGACGCCTTGAATAGCTAGATCCTCATCCAGTACACTTCAGTCTTTCAAGAGAATATCCTACTGTCTTTGATACACCTTGAATAACAAGCTCCAGTTCATCTCATCCTTTGAAGAGAGCAACCTATTGTCTTTGATCATGTTGATACAACTTAAATAGCTAGCTCCTCATCCAATACATCTCACCCTTTGAAGAGGACAACCCGTTGTCTTTTAGAAACCTTGAAAGCTAGCTCCTGATCGAGTACATCTCAGCCTTTGAAGTGAACAACCTATTGTCTTTGAGACAACCTGAATAGGGAAATCCACGTGCATTAAATCTCACCCTTTGAAGAGGACAACCTTCTGTCTTTGAGACAACCTGAATAGGGAGCTCAACATCCAGTGCATGTCAGCCTTTGAAGAGAACAACCTTCTGTCTTTTAAAAAACAACTTAATTAGCTAGCCACTCATCCAGTACACCTCACCCTTTGAAGAGAACAACCTACTGTCTTTGAGACACCTTGAATAGCTAGCTCCTCATCCAGTACATCTCAGCCTTTGAAGAGAACAACCTATTGTCTTTGAGACAACCTGGATAGAGAGCTCCACATGCATTAAATCTCACCCTTCGAAGAGGACAACATTCTGTCTTTGAGACAACCTGAATAGGGAGCTCCTCATCCAGTACATCTCACCCTTTGAAGAGAACAACCTACTGTCTTTGAGACACGGTGAATAGCTAGCTCCTCATCCATTATGTGGTATCGTAACAGTAGCAATCATCAATGAAAGAAGCAAGTCTTGTAAATAATAACTATGTTCTTAATTACTCATCATCCCGTCTCCAGACTCCGGAGAGTCGAGTTACATCATTCATAACAAGGTGACAGCATCTGCTGTAGCAGACGACAGTAATATTTCAAGACACGACATATTCCCCCTTCTGTTAATAAGAAGTGCTGTACTGTCTGAATATTGCAAATTATTATAGGTGAAATTAAACAGTATGCAAAAGTCTTATCTAAAACACACAATCTTAACAATCTCACTTATGAAATGTCACTAGCACTTGTGACTGCCGTCGGTTAGAATTTAGTCAGTAATGCATGTTTAAGTGCGTTTTTGCAGTTTGCGCTCTATTTTGCGCTCTTTTAGTGTTTGGCGGGTAATTTGAATTTGGCGCCTCCATTTTCGTGCTCCTTTTGGCTAGTGCGTCATCCCGGTTCCGCCCAGCCTCGCTTTGAACCCAAACATGTCTGTCATTACGACCTGTTTAGAATTTGTGCCAGTAAAGGGTACTTTTTCGGGAACCCTAGTTAGACCCGATGCCGGAACAAAGGTAATTAACTAAAATAACATGTATAGAAACCCTACAGTACAAGCCCAGTTCATGACAGAGCCGGTAAAGGCCAGTTTTGATGTGTTTAATTCGCAGAAACCCACGCTTGTTTGCTCCCGCTATAGTTCCATAGTTTAACACCAGGTGACGCCCTTGTGCATGTCCTTAGAATGCACTGAAATGTTTATAGAATGCTGAGATGCATATTTTTAGTAAGGATCTCGGCAGGTAAATGCCATTTAATACATGATTCTATGTTAAAGATTCGGTGTAATGTTCAGATAGAATGCTGGAGTAAATCTGCAAAGTTGATACTGTATGGTTGTGCAAGAAACGTCATGAATGTGTATGTCTTGTCTGTCCTCCTGGATGTGACAATTTTTTATGGTTGTTCCTCTTCTACTCATCCTTTTTTCTTACAGTCACTGGTTCTTCCTTTCTTGTCCCCTGTTCATTATGTGAGCAAGTCTTTATGTATGTTCATTCGTTTTGTCTTTGTAGATTTACGTGATCTGTGGGATCCATTGTAATAAAAGAAGTCATGGAAAACAGTACTTCACTTCGTCCTTGACATATTAGTTAGATTCGATCAAAGCCGCCACAGTAAATCTTTACCCGGTGAAGAAAGATGTCAAGTTACGATTCCGACGAAGCTACGACAAGCCAGCTGGAAGGCATCTCGGTCCTGTTGAAGGCAGCAACAATGAATGATGAACTGACTTTGCTAGAGTTAGACAATCGCCGTCTGAAAGCTGAGCTTGCTCAGGCCCGTAGCAGTGTTGATAAGCGGCCGGAAACTCGTCTAAATTCTAGTGCTGTGTCGAATGGTGCCTCAGCCCAGCCAAATAACGAACTGGTCACTGCCATTGGCATGTTGGCTGATGTACTTAGCAGAAAAGAAGACAAACTTCCTCGCAAGGAGCCGGCCGTCTTTGCTGGCAGCGGTTTTAAGTTTCCTGAGTGGTGGCAGTCATTCAAGGTCCTTGTGGAGGACAGGTACGATTCGCCAAGCGACCGATGCTACTACTTAGGAAAATACACGAACGAGACTGTAAGGTGCTCAATCCAGGGACTCCTTGCTGTGGGAGATGAGAAAAGTTACAAAGAAGCCAAAGCGATTCTACATGACCGGTATGGTAACAAGGTCCTTTTGGCTAGGGCATTCAGGGACAAAATAGAACGTTGGCCCGTGATCAAACATGGGGATGGCCCGGCACTCCGAGATCTGTCTGACTTTTTACGTCAATGTGAAACAGCCATGGAAACCCTGAGTCAACTCAGGGTTCTCGATGATCCCATAGAGCAGGAAAGGATTGTGCACAAGCTACCCCGATCCCTACAGGACAAATGGTGCACAAAGGTGGATCATTTCCTGTATGAGGACAGTAATACGGACCTAGAATTCCACCATTTAAACTCTTGTGTGGGTTCATACAGAAGCAAGCCAGGATATCTTGCAATCCACTTTACAGCAAAGCAGACACTAGTAACCAGAAAAGTAAAACGTCGTCCTTCTCTACAGGTGCAGACAAGAAAATCGCCGTTCCTGCAAAACAATCTTTCGCAACAGGCATCGGTGCTGCCTCGCCAGGCGCCGGGGCTGAGCAGCCAAAAGGGTGGTCAAACCCAGTTGCTAAGTGTCTCAAGTGCGGTGAATCCCACTACCTAGATACGTGCCCTTCCTTCAAGGACCTGTCGCTAACTGAAAGGGTAGCCTTTGTGAAGGCCAATAGCCTATGCCTTGGCTGCTTCCGTAAGGGGCATATGAAACGGGATTGCAGGAAGAAGCAAACGTGCCAAGTGTGTAAGGCCCAGCATCCAACGTTGTTGCATGACTACAACCGAGGTTCAAGCCAGACGACGCCGCAGCAGACCCCAGCAGCAGAACCTACAGGTCGGGCAAGAACATTTTGCCATTCTTCAGACAGTGTAAATGTTAGCGGTTTTCAAAGTGCCCTCATTGTCCCAGTTCACTTGAGCTGTGACAATGGGAATTCTGTGATTGTGTATGCTCTGTTGGATGACCAAAGTGATGCTTGTTACATAACTGATGGTACGGTCAAAATGTTAGATGCACAGGGTACACCCGTAGAGTTCAAATTAAGCACTATGCTTGGGGAAGAAAGGGTTTTTTGTCAAAAGGTTGTAGGTTTGCAGGTGAAGGGTTTGGGCCAGGAAGGCACAATGGTCCCCTTGCCCAGTGTTTACTCTAGGCAGGTCATTCTTGCCACTAGGGATCAAATCCCTAACCATACGCAAATACGAAATTGGCAACACTTGGCTGGGGTGGCGGATCAGCTGGCACCCATCATATCCGATGCAGACATCGGGCTATTGATAGGTATGAATTGCACCGCCGCTATTAGGCCGCTAGAAATAGTTCCCGGCCCTGATCCAAATGACCCATATGGTGTAAAGACCGCGCTGGGTTGGGGAGTCGTTGGTACCGTTGGGAAAACCGCCAGTCATTTCGCATTTACGACCTCGGCTAGGGAGGTGAGTCCGTCTGTAGTGGGTTCAATGTTGGATCGCGAATTCATTGAATATGGTGGCTCTCTTCAGGACAACGATAAGATGTCGATTGAGGATAGAAAGTTCATGGATATCCTGAAGAAAGGCATTCATGTGAGAGAGGATGGGCATTTCGAGATGCCGCTGCCGTGGAAGGACGATTCAAAAATGCCCAACAACAGGACCCAAGCTGCCAAACGGTTAGCCCAACTCCGAGCTCGTCTGTTGAAAAACCCCAAGTTACGAGAGGACTACCTCAAATCGATGGATGACATGCTACATAAAGGCTACGCAGAAAGGGTGCCGAAAGATGAATTGAACCTCAGTGACGGTACAGTATGGTATATACCACATCATGGGGTATACCACCCAGTCAAGCGCGATAAATGCCGTGTAGTGTTTGATGCCAGCGCAGAATTCGAGGGTACATCGTTGAATAAGCGCCTCCTGCAGGGTCCTGATCTCACAAATAACCTTACCGGTGTTCTCATTCGATTCCGTAGGGAAAGATACGCGTTTGCTTGCGACTTGGAAGCCATGTTTATGCAATGTGGTGTTGACGCGCGTGATAGAAATTATCTTCGATTCCTATGGTGGGAGGGGGGTGACTTGATGTCCGAGCCTGTAGAGTACCGAATGCGCGTTTCCATATTTGGTGCAACCTCATCCCCAGGGATGGCAAATTTCGCGCTGAAGTCAGTGGCCGATGAATTCGAGAGCAAATATGGTGAAGAGGCAGCCGACTTCGTTAGAAAACAATATTATATGGATGATGGGCTAGATAGTGAAAGCACTACCAAACAGGCAATAAACATTGCACACTCAAGTGCAGATTTGGTGAGTGAACGTGGTTTCAGGGAACACAAATTTGTCGCTAAGGATAGGGAGATTCTCAAGTCGATGCCGCAATCAGAACTTGGGAAAAACCTCCAAAAATTGAACTTACAATCAGAAAGTGAAAGTCTACCCATAGAACGTACCTTGGGACTGGAGTGGCATGTCGAGAGTGATGACTTCGGGTTTGCTATCAATTTGAAAGATAAACCTCTCACCCGTCGGGGCATCCTCTCGACTGTGGCCTCAGTCTATGACCCCCTGGGTCTGGTATCGCCGGTGATACTGCAAGGTAAAGCCATCTTAAAGGAGCTGTGCAGCCAGAAGTTGGACTGGGATGCTGATGTACCAGAGGATGTCAGGATGCGATGGGAACGTTGCAGAACGGATTTGATGTCCTTGTCTCAACTTAAGATACCACGGTGTTACAAGACCAGTGAATTGGGCCCTGACACCTCAGTGGAGTTGCATAGTTTCTCAGACGCGAGTGAATCTGGGTATGGTCAGTGTTCCTACTTGAAGTATACTGATGAAAGTGGTAGAATCGAAACCTCGCTGGTAATGGCCAAGTCCCGGGTGACCCCGCAAAAGGTTGTCACTATTCCCAGGCTAGAGTTAGTTGCCGCCCTCACGTCAGCGAAGATCGCCGCCTTCACCGAAAATCAACTTCAGATGGAGATTCTGGCCAAGGTTTTCTACACAGATAGCCAAGTGGTGCTCGGGTACATTTCGAACGAGGCGAAAAGATTCCACATCTTTGTCAGCAATCGCGTTCAGCAGATTCGAGACCTGACAGAAGTTAAGACTTGGAGACACGTGGTCACAGATGCTAATCCAGCGGACCTAGCCTCACGAGGGATGAGCGCCACAGATCTACTCGCCAGCAGCCTGTGGTGGAAAGGCCCAGAGTTTCTACGAGAGACGACCAACCTGCCTGCACCAGACATTGAAGCAGCCCAGCAGTTGTCCGAGGACGACCCTGAAGTAAAGAGAACTGCGGTCACCTTAGCAACGCGTGCTATTCCACAGCCCTATCCAAGCCTGTACGAGAGATTCGGATATTTCGCAAGCTGGTTTCGACTCAAGCATGCCACTGCTTTGTGTTTACGATACGTGACGATTCTCCAGGAATGTGTCAGAAAGAAAAGAGCTGGAGATGGCACTAACGAGGAAGCCATAAGTCGGTTAGCGTTGAAGAGATGATGGCTGCAGAAGAGTTGATTGTCAGAGTCGCCCAAGAGAAGGAATACAGCCAGGAGTTTGCCTTCTGAAGCAACAAAAACATGTAGGAAAAGGGGGCAGTTTGTTCACGCTGGATCCTTTTCTTGACAACAAAGGAATTTGAGGGTTGGGGGGCGAATCAAACGCGCGAACCTACCGCCATCGGTAACGCAGCCCATATTGCTTCTACGGAAATGTCGTATCGCTTCGTGTGCTGCAGAGGCTTTTTCGGACTCTACGAAGTGACCAAGGGAGCAATTTCTTTGGGGGAAAAAATGTCCTAGAAAAGGCGCTCGCAGAAATGGATGACAAGAAAATTTCCACTGAACTACTCAAGGATGGTTGTGACTGGATAAACTTCAAAATGAACCCACCTCACGCCAGTCATTTTGGAGGAGCCTGGGAAAGAATGATCGGAAGTGCTAGAAATGTTCTCAACGCTCTCCTCATGCAGCATGGCAGCCAGTTGGACGATGAGCTCCTGAGGACCCTGATGAAGGAGGTGGAGTACATTCTCAATAGTCGCCCTCTCACGTTCATCGATACCAAGTCGCCAGATGCGCTGCAGCCATTGACACCCAACCAGATACTCACCCTGAAGACGAAAACGGTCAAACCTCTCCCTGGGAAGTTCGTGAAAGAGGATTTATTCTGCCGTAGGAGATGGCGACGGGTACAATACCTAGCCAACCAATTCTGGTCACGGTGGAGAGACGAAGTCTTGCCCACTCTTCAGGAGAGAAAAAAATGGATCAAGGAACAGCCAAACGTTGAGCCAGATGATATCGTCCTTCTCATGGACGAATCCCTGCCAAGGTGTCAATGGCCTCGCGCCCGCGTGTTAGAAGCTCCCAAGAGCGAAGACGGTTTGGTTAGGAAGTTAAAATTGAGGGTGGGCAAAGGTCTTCAAGAAAGACCAATCCACAAGGTCATTCTGTTGGCAAAAATGCCAAAGGGCAATGAATAAGCCTGTTATCAGAGACAATGAATATCTAGGCTTGCATAGTAGAGACGTTATAGATTTGATTGATATTTCGGGTTTTGGTGCCAGTTGGTCCTCTGCCTCAGTTGAGTCAATGCCATTCAGGTTTTAAAGGTTCATAAACTGTTGCATTTTGTGTTTTGGTGATTTCTCACTCTGCCTACTCCTGTAGTCTTTTCAAAGCCGGCTCCAGGGGTGTGTGGGTTGAGGCTCATCTAGTTGCTCACGGAATCTTTTGAGCCTCTTGATGAGGGTATCGCCTCCATACATTGTATTTCTTTGCCACAAGTTTTGGCATAAAGGTTTTCTTTGGTTTTGAGTCTGTCTCAAATTATGGAGAGCCATAAAATGATACCAAGAAAAAAAAAAAAAAATTTTAACTTAGATTCTGGAGATGAAAGCAGCTAAGGCCAGGTTTCGGCCTCTTTTCACATGTTTCATTGGTTCTGAATCTAATATTTGTAAAGAAAGTAATTGGAGAAGTTTGTGCAAAAGAAAATCAGTTATTGTTTAAACTGAGAGTCTTTAAGGGTCAGGTGTAGTAGTTGAAATTAAGAGCCTTAAGGGGCCAGTACAGTTTTGATTTCAAAGGCTTTAAGGGTCAAGTGAAGTGGAAGTTGAAGTCCACTTGTATTTGAAATTTTGAGTATTTGTTTAGTTTGAGAGTTTTAGAGTTGGTAAATTGGCACAAGCAATTTAGGAGAGCCATGTGACTGCCGTCGGTTAGAATTTAGTCAGTAATGCATGTTTTAGTGCGTTTTTGCAGTTTGCGCTCTATTTTGCGCTCTTTTGGTGTTTGGCGGGTAATTTGAATTTGGCGCCTCCATTTTCGTGCTCCTTTTGGCTAGTGCGTCATCCCGGTTCCGCCCAGCCTCGCTTTGAACCCAAACATTTCTGTCATTACGACCTGTTTAGAATTTGTGCCAGTGAAGGGTACTTTTTCGGGAACCCTAGTTAGACCCGATGCCGGAACAAAGGTAATTAACTAAAATAACATGTATAGAAACCCTACAGTACAAGCCCAGTTCATGACAGAGCCGGTAAAGGCAAGTTTTGATGTGTTTAATTCGTAGAAACCCACGCTTGTTTGCTCCCGCTATAGTTCCATAGTTTAACACCAGGTGACGCCCTGGTGCATGTCCTTAGAATGCACTGAAATGTTTATAGAATGCTGAGATGCATATTTTTAGTAAGGATCTCGGCAGGTAAATGCCATTTAATACATGATTCTATGTTAAAGATTCGGTGTAATGTTCAGACAGAATGCTGGAGTAAATCTGCAAAGTTGATACTGTATGGTTGTGCAAGAAACGTCATGAATGTGTATGTCTTGTCTGTCCTCCTGGATGTGACCAATTTTTATGGTTGTTCCTCTTCTACTCATCTTTTTTTCTTACAGTCACTGGTTCTTCCTTTCTTGTCCACTGTTCATTATGTGAGCAAGTCTTTATGTATGTTCATTCGTTTTGTCTTTGTAGATTTACGTGATCTGTGGGATCCATTGTAATAAAAGAAGTCATGGAAAACAGTACTTCACTTCGTCCTTGACATATTAGTTAGATTCGATCAAAGCCGCCACAGTACTTCAATTATCAATGTCACAATTACTAAGAGTAAGGTAACTATAATCAACACACACTATTTTAGAACACTAACTAACGAGCGACAATGTAATCTCTATACCAGGCTGGTCTAACACGATTTCGCACAGGCCTGGCAGGCGGAGGTTTATAGGGTGCAACAAGTTCAGGAACATCTGGGTTATCACCATGATCAAAGTCAACATCATCCACTGATATCTCTCTATTGTCCTTTGGTGGCAACACTGGAGCACGGTAGCGCGACAACAGTTCCTTATTCCACACCTTTCCATCCTCTGTTTGAAAAGTCGCTGGACCTTTGACGGCAATGATACGCACTGGGTCGGAATACTTAGAAAATCCTTTACGGACATGTCTTGGAATTTTGACACGGACATAGTCTCCAACTTCTAAATCGGAAAACTTAGCTGTACGACGCTTGTCAGCATAAGCCTTAGATTTTGCTTGCTTATGTCGGACACGATTGCGAACAGAATCAATCGGTTCCAAGGGTTTGACAACATGTAGACCAGGAATGTCCAATCATGTTACCATACGCCGACCATGAAGGAGTTCAGACGGTGAAACTCCCGTCGTCGCATGAGGTGTAGCACGGTATACACATAATGATTCACGAACAGCAAGGGTAGGAGATTTTCTCTCTTTGGTAGCAAGCTGAATAGTATTTCCTAAAGTCTGATTGAAACGTTCAACTGCACCATTAGCTTGTGGATGGTAGATAGCTGAAGTAGTATGACGGATATTTCTCCTCACACAGAAGTCTTCAAAAACATGTGACACAAACTGAGGTCCATGATCGGTAACAATCTCTTGAGGGTATCCTTCACGTGAAAATATTCCTTGAAGGAATGAAATGACAACGTCAGTGGTAACACGTGGTACAAGTGCAGCTTCGGGCCATTTACTGAAGTAATCATGCACAGTGATAGCAAACCTTTCTGAGTGTGGTGCACAATCATTCGGACCTACAATGTCCATCGAAAGTTTTTCCCATGGTTTATTGGGTAGTGAAACAGGCTGCATCGGTGCAGGCCTAGTAGACGCAGTTTTATCATTCATCTGACAAGTGGTACACGTGTGGATCGCTTGTTCCACTTGTATATCCATACCATTCCACCAGTATAGTCCACGTAAACGTTGCTTAGTACGAACAATCCCCTGATGGCATTGGTGTGCAATTTCTATGATTCGTGCGGTAAGCGCTTTCGGTACGACAACGCGATCTCCACGCAACAGGTTTTGCTTGTAAACAGACAACTCCTTTCGGAATCTGAACAAACCATAGACAGCTTTGTCCACAGCATCCAGTTTATCTGGCCAACCATTCACAGTGTAACGTATTGCCTTTTGCAAGGTTTTATCCTCATTGGTAGCAGTAGTTATTTCAGCGAGAGTAACACACGCAGTATCATCCTCGAATTTCAAACAAATGGCTTCATCCTCAATATCGAAACCAGTAGTATCTTCTAGTGGCAATCTAGAGAGAGCATCTGCAAAGCAAACGTCACGACCTGGTTCATACTCAACTGTGTAATTGTACTGTAAGAGTCGAGCATTCCAACGAGCGATACGCATCGGCTTATGACCATTACCTTTGGATGACAGGAGCGTTGTAAGGGTCTGATGATCAGTACGCAAAGTGAAATGTCTACCCCATAGGTATGTATGCCATTTCTCACAAGCCCAAACACAGGCAAGGGCTTCACGTTCTCCCACTGCATATTTACGTTCAGAATCAGTCAACGTACGTGACGCACACGTAACAATACGTTCAAGACCATTCTTGTATTGACTCATGTAGGCACCGAGTCCATAACCACTAGCATCTGTTGTAACAACAATGTCCAGATCAGGATCAAACAAGGTCAGAGTGATATGGTTCCCAATATCCTCCTTGATACATTTGAAACTAGTCTGGCAGTCCTCAGACCATTCAAACGTCTGATCTCCACGAAGCAACTTGCACATTGGCTCTACTTTGGAAGCAAAGCCAGGGCAGAATTTACTATAGAATCCAACAAGTCCTAAAAACGACTTCAACGTTGTGGCATCCTTAGGTGGAGGAGCGTCCAGAATTGCACGGGTATTGGAAGGAGCAGGTTTGATACCTTCCGGTGTAACCATGTGACCTAGGAATTCCATCTCCGTTAAATCAAACTCGCACTTAGCCGGGTTGAGCTTGATTCCTAGTTCACTTAATCGGCGAAGAACAGCTTTCAAGTTCCTGCGATATTCTTCCCACGTACGGCCGTAGACTACTAAGTCATCGAAGTACGACTGTAGACCTTCAAGTCCTTGTAAGGCGATCTTCATCATTTTCTGAAAAGCACTGGGCGCGGACGCAAGCCCAAATGGAACGCGCCTGAAACGGTAAAGGACTTGGTGAGTCAGAAAGCATGTGAGGTCACGACTTTCCTCATTAAGTTCAAGTTGGTGGTAAGCATTGGCTAGATCTGGACGAGCAAAGTATTTTGCACCGCGTAATTCACCGAGTAATTCATCAATGCTGGGAATAGGAAACTTGTCAACGACAATCTCCTTATTTGGCGCACGCATGTCAACGCAAAGACGAATATTACCAGTTTTCTTACGAACGACAACAAGTGGGGAAACCCACTCTGAAGCATCGATCTTCTCAACTATGTCATCCTTTTCCCAACGATCCAATTCCTTGTGAACTTCCTCCCGAATAGCAAACGGTATCGCACGTAACGCAGCTTGAACTGGAACAGCGTCAGGTTTCTCACGGATTTTATGAGAGAATCCCTTAACTTTACCCAAACCTGGTTCAAACATGAGCAAACTCAGAACGTAAATCCTCTGGCAAACTAGCAGGCAGGTAATCCTGAGATCCGCTGAACAGATTCGACTTTACCGAATCCAACTGATTGACGTTTACCTTCATTAACCGACCATCAATCTGCATTCCAAGACGGATAATAGTGTCACGTCCTAGAAGGGCAACGCCCTGTTTAACAACATGTACAGGTACTTGGCAGATACGATCCTTGTAAGTGATGTCGGCGGTAAAAGTTCCACAGACTTTAACGATATCCATAGAGTAAGACTTGAGTTGTACCTCAGCAGGTTGTAAGGGAACGTGGGCGAAATACTTTTCGTATTGCGCTTCGGAGATTAGAGTTCTCGGACTTCCTGTATCGACTAACATGCGCATTGGAACATGGTTCATCGTAATCGTACACGAGCTTGCATTGGTGTCCTTGGGTGCATTCACAAGTGACAGCACATGCATCTCAGGTCCAGGCACGGAATGTGTAGTCACACAACCAGTAAGATCATTCTCCAAAGTATGATCGAGTTGTAGGTGCCTAACTGTAGTAGCATTTGTACGTTTTGCCTGCATACATAACTTCTGTAAGTGACCTTTCTTGCCACAGGCATGACAAGTAACTTGTGTAGCACGACAGTCCTTAGAGTTAGCAAGATGTGATCTTGAACCACACCTATAGCATGAGCGATTGTCAGTAGACGGCGTAGGCCTCGTAGGTTTTGAAAACGACTGTCGATGGCTTGGCTTTTTATGATGGGCTTTCATTGCATGGACTGTATCCTCTGATTTAGCGGCCTCTTTTTCCATCGTTTTCGATTCTTTCTGTGCTTGTTCAACACGACGTGCAATAGTCAAAGCTTTTTCCAATGACTGTCTTTGATACACCTTGAATAACAAGCTCCAGTTCATCTCACCCTTTGAAGAGAACAACCTACTGTCTTTGAGACACGGTGAATAGCTATCTCCTCATCCAGTACATCTCACCCTTTGAAGAGAACAACCTATTGTCTTCGAGACAACCTGGATAGGGAGCTCCACATCCAATGCATGTCAGCATTTGAAGAGAACAACCTTCTGTCTTTGAAACACCTTGAATAGCTAGCTCCTCGTCCAGTACATTTCACCCTTTGAAGAGAACAAGCTACTGTCTTTGAGACACCATGAATATCTAGCTCCTCATCCAGTATATCTCACCCTTTGAAGAGAACAACCTGTAGTCTTTGAGACGCCTTGAATAGCTAGATCCTCATCCAGTACACTTCAGTCTTTCAAGAGAATATCCTACTGTCTTTGATACACCTTGAATAACAAGCTCCAGTTCATCTCATCTTTTGAAGAGAGCAACCTATTGTTTTTGATCATGTTGATACAACTTAAATAGCTAGCTCCTCATCCAATACATCTCACCCTTTGAAGAGGACAACCCGTTGTCTTTTAGAAACCTTGAAAGCTAGCTCCTGATCGAGTACATCTCACCCTTTGAAGAGAACAACCTATTGTCTTTGAGACAACCTGAATAGGGAAATTCACATGCATTAAATCTCACCCTTTGAAGAGGACAACCTTCTGTCTTTGAGACAACCTGAATAGGGAGCTCCACATCCAGTGCATGTCAGCCTTTGCAGAGAACAACCTTCTGTATTTGAAACACCTTAATTAGCTAGCCACTCATCCAGTACACCTCACCCTTTGAAGAGAACAACCTACTGTCTTTGAGACACCTTGAATAGCTAGCTCCTCATCCAGTAAATCTCACCCTTTTGAAGAGAACAACCTATTGTCTTTGAGACAACCTGGAGAGGGAGCTCCACATCCATTTAATCTCAGCATTTCAAGAGAACAACCTGCTGTCTTTGAAACACCTTGAATAGCTAGCTCCTCGTCCAGTACATTTCACCCTTTGAAGAGAACAAGCTACTATCTTTGAGACACCATGAATATCTAGCTCCTCATCCAGTAAATCTCACCCTTTGAAGAGAACAACGTACTGTACATGTCTTTGAGACAACCTGAATAGGGAGCTCCACATCCAGTACATCTCAGCCTTTAAAGAGGACAACCGACTGTCTTTAAGACACATTGAATAGCTAGCTCCTCATCCAGTAATGTTTGATAGCACCCCACGTGACTCCATCCAATCGTGTGCTCATGAGGAAGAGTATTGGGAGGAACTGAGCACGACATCTGCAAAAGCAGAAAAGCGAAAGGACGGAGAACTAGGGTGGGTGGGTGGGCAAAGCAAACGTCTTAAGAAAGCTGACGACGCTATTTCTAATGTATGAACTAGGCCTATCAATTAGACGAGTGCATGTTTTTAACTCTCAAGTACATATTTGGAGAGGTTTTGAAAAAATATTTGCTGTGGCAAGTCTACAGATATAAAGAAATTATTTAATGAAAAAATTAATTTCGAATTTTGCTAATTGGGTAATAGGGGGCGTGTTTTGAGTTTTTCTACCAGTTGGCTGAAGAGTGCAAATATCAAAGTCTGTCTAATTTGTCGATTACCAAAAAAAAAATTCCCGTGGTCAACTACCAGTTTATTTTTCACCATTTACTTGCCCGACTCTCCGGAATAACATAATCTAAATTTCAGATTCCCAACCCCACGCAGTATTTGATGCGTCGCGGTCAAACATTGACAATTTAACTGCTAAACGGTTTAAAAAATCAATTGTGGTCTTGTCTCCTCGAACAGAACAGCTGGGGAGCAGCCATTCTCCTCCCCTCTCGGGGCAAAAGGCTGAATGAGGCCGAACAAAAGGATTTCGCACACTCGTCGATGAAGTCACGTGGGGTGTGATAGCACCCCACGTGACTCCATCCAATCGTGTGCTCATGAGGAAGAGTATTGGGAGGAACTGAGCACGACATTCCTTCAATTTCGAATGCGCCATGCAAAATCTCGCTCATTCCTATTCCAACACTCCCACCACTCCCAAAACTCCTATAACTTCTCCAACGCGTGAAAGAAAATTATACAAGGCGGATACATTATCTTATACAGAGATACTTTTATTCCTTTGAACCAAGAGCACATGTTTATACGTGACATACAGCTACAGAAACGGGAGTTAACATGATGCAAACGCAAAACGTATTATTACCGAAATCACTTTAGTGAGAATGATGATAGAAGCTAGAACTTGATGAAGAGTTTTGGTTTAGGGGCCTGCGATTACCGTGATATAGAAGTCCTCGTTGTGAACATGTATGCATGCATATCATTGAATTAATGAACTAATGTAATTGAATGAGCGCTTACAATCGTATTTTGTGCTGAATCAGATTTGCGTGAAAATTATATAGCGCTGGCGGCAAGGCATTAAAGGATGCATACTGCTCGAAGTCTCTTTCCAGCCTGAGTGGTGCACTTGAGGAGCTAGCCAAACTACGGACAAAGGCGATAGCTCGCTTCAACGAGCCTTCCCTAGTGTAATAAGCATAAGATTTTCTTGTCGACCAACCCACGTGCCTCATCGTGTCGGTGGCGATCGTGTCGGTGGCGTTACTTTCACGAGGGTGAAGAGGTTGCTGCGCATCAGAAAGTGCTAGGGTGATAGAGCAACCCGCTCTTATGCTGTGAGGGGTCTCACCCTGGTATATGCTGAGGATATGTAGGTAATGGATCAGGCGATGATACATAGTAATGTATGACACGGGTTTATTTAAGACGGTACCATTTTCCGATACCACTCTAAAGAGATAACCTAAGGAGAGATCCACCGCCCATGAACGAGCCCAGCTTACATAACGGTCAAGACCCGCAATCGGGCAGGTAGCAACATTGGCACAGCGTGTAACCGTGAAAGTGTTGCAAACGCCGGTAGCCTCCTATTCGCTTTTGTGAAGGAGTGCGATATCGCCACACCCGAGTTGTCCGTGAATCGCTGCACACCTCTAAGTTGGCTTGCGACTCTGCCTAAATCACTGGCACGATCTCCCGCAAAGAATTGAAGTTTAAAATAAGCTTGATCTCTATGTAGAGCGAAACGTTGCCTTGGCGACAGGTTACTACGAGTTATTTGATCATCTTTTTGAGAGAAACATGGGCCTGGCCTGAGTGGGAACAACCTGAGCTCTTGCTTGCTCCCCTGCTATATGTTTTATGTACGATTTAACGAGCGGAGATGCCGCCGGGTTTCCCGCGCCTAGGATGTCACAATAGGAAGTACCTCTACCGCATTCTCTAAAGATGGCTTTATTCTTTGTTCCAACTCTGATGCAATAAAGCTTGCAAATTTAGCACAGGAGGGCGAATTTTGGAACGACTCAGAAGGCGGGCGCTGAGAGTCAAATGCTTGCCCTTTAAAATTTCCCTTGAAATGCTTAAAAAATGGCTCTATGTCCGCTCCATTATGTAGCCAGTGGCTGTACTGTTGCGACATAGGGTCGTCAGGGGGAAGAATTTCATCCCAAGAACTGGCATGCTCGTGCAACTGGCCGGCAACGAAATTATCTGGGTCTCTTAGCGCAATACTATTTACATCAAAGCTTAGCCGCCGGGAAAAAACGTCCTCAAATTTTGGGCAAAATTGGGCGGGGAGTTGGGTTTTCTGTCCCTTGAGGTTTACCCAGCTTTGCGAGAACCTTGCAGAGCGCGAAGCTCACACCGGATCAAATGGCGTTTTAGTTCCCATGTTGGCACGTTGTACGCTCTAAAGCGTTGATTCTGCAAAACAAATAGAGATTACATTTAGGAAGGACAGAAAGCTCTCAACCCCCCACCCACGTGAAAAAGATCACTAGGGAAGTTACCCCGGGTGGAAGTAAAGAGCTAAACAAGGGCGCTATTCCTTGTTATCTGACATGGGTTTAGGAACTCTAGGCTTTGTACTTACGAAACAAGGGACACAAATGCCGGCTTAGAAATTTTGCTCTTGCTTGCATGGCTAGGAATCGCCCGAAAATTCTAAAATTACGCAAGGGCGAACTGACAGCTCGTAGGGTGACTCTGACGTAAGCTTGCCCAGTATATATGTGTGCACTGTCTGGCTATGGCGATGTAAAATTGTAGAAAATTTTAGAGTTCGAATCAGACTAAAAAATAGTCGAGCGGGACTTCCCCTATATAATCGCCTATCGGCGCGTTCAGAGAGGAACTGCAACGCCCGATTTATCTCCACTGTGCTCACTGGCGAGCCTACGCAAGACTCCCAAGGCGACAGTTACATATATATATCTCATATCTCTGGCTCGAGCACGCCCCCCAATGGTCTGCTACGATGCCGTCCCCCCTAGCCGAGCGAAGAAGCTCCCTAGGGTGACCCGAAGAAAGATAGATAAAGAGCCGTGTGAGATTCAGGCAAGTCTGAGAGGAAAGACACAAAATACTGTGGTCGAAAATCCGAGAAAAGCAAAAATCGACAGGAGGGGAAGCCAGTCGACCGACCAAGGAGGCGACAAAAGGCTGAATGAGGCCGAACAAAAGGATTTCGCACACTCGTCGATGAAGTCACGTGGGGTGAGGGTTAGGGTTAGGGTTAGTGTCCTGATCAAGGACATCTCAGCCTTTGAAGCGAACGAACTATAGTCTTTGAAACAGCCTGTATAGAGAGCTCCACATCCAGTACATCTCAGCCTTTGAAGAGAACAACCTACTGTCTTTGAGACACATTGAATAGCTAGCTCCTCATTTAGGACATCTCAGCCTTTGAAGAGAACAACCTACTTGTTGTGTATTTGATCGGCCACGATTGGGAGAATATACGTGATAACTCGTAGATATCCTTTTTCGTTTATATTCACTTTAAAAGAGGATTTACAAGCGTAGAAGTAGGAAATAAAAAATTTCCCAAATCGTGTTGGACTTCGTTCATTCGTTGGTGTCGTAGTTTTTTCCGGCAAGCGCGGAAGACGAAAAGTGTCGTCGGCAAAAGGTTGTGACATTAACACAATGACTTCTCATAACATCCCAGGGGACACCATTGGACAGGCATGTCCTTACTACTGAGAGCTGATAGTCCAAATGAAGTGACATTTTCACCCCTAACAGCAGTATCACTGATTACAGTTCGGATAACGTTTCACTGTTCACAAACATAATCTTGTTTAACTATGAATTTGATAGTCCATCTTCCAATCTTTGGAAGTACTAGGAAGTACAAACCTACAATGATTCTAACAAATCCAAAATCACTATATAACATAATGCTTAACTCTAAAACTTTAAAAACTTGAAATGAGTTAACTTTGCTAGTTCAATTTAGAACCAAACATTGACAGTAACCTTAATTCAACCACAGTTTTGCAACTCAAGGCAACACTAAAATTTCACCAGATAACACTACACTCAAACTTTCAACACTGTGTAAATCTGAAACCAATGCTAAACCTTAAATTGACCACATCAACATATAGACTCACTGCATGATTGATGATTTTTATGAGATTTCTAAAGTTTAAAGTGTCAGTTTCGCGGAATATCGTGAATTTTTACACTTCCACGTCTAGAGTTCTGTCCTTTCACACACTTGTTACTCGGTATCATTTAAGTCTGTTCTCGCAAGTCTACTCATAAGGAGAACCAATTTAGTAACTGGACGTTTCAAGATCAGTCCTGAGGGGATTCTGACGTCGACAACTCGAACGAAATTGTCCTCTCCTGGGAATACTTTTTCAACCTCGGCCATTTTCCAGTGAGCACGTTTGATTTTGTCATCGATGACTAGAACAACGTCACCTATTCTGAGGTTTTCCCTAGCCTCAGACCATTTGTAGCGAGCAGATAGTTTATGGATGTTGACCATCCACCTACACCAGAAATTATCAACTAGTTTACGGCACAGAGCACGACGTTTGTGAAGATCTCCAACGTAATCCTCACATGGGACTTCGGGCGACAACAAATCTCCACGTCCAATCAGGAAGTGATTGGGTGTCAGCGGGGGTTCGTCCAGTGGCGATGATGCAACTGCACTGATCGGACGGCTATTAATCAATGCAGAAATCTGTGAAAATACAGTTTCCCACTCGACGAATGTCAACTTATCAGCATGGACCATATGTCTCATGCCCTTTTTCACCTCTTGAACCATTCTTTCGACAGCCCCCTGGTGATGGGGCCCCATCACCAGGACCAAATTTCCAGTCAATCTTGAACCTGGTGCTAGCTGCCAAGATTTTCTCTTTGTCAAATTTCAAGTTCAGATCGTTGATCGTATTGTCCGCTCCTCGGAAGCAAGTTGCATTGTCACTACGCATATGGGCAGGAGCTCCACGGATAGCTACAAAGCGATCAAGTGCCATCAGAAATGCTTCTGTGGTCAGGTCCTGAACACAGGTTACGTGCACAGCACGGACGACAGCGCAGGTAAACAGAGCACCATAACCTCGACTTACAGTGTTTCTGTTCAGTTTCACATTGATAGGACCTAGATAATCCACAAAGGTTGTGAAGAATGCTGGGGTGAATGGTTTCAACCTGCATAGCGGTAAATCGGCCATCAGAGTCTGAAGAGCCTGAGCATTGTTCCTGATGCATATTTTACAGTCTTTTATGATAGCACTAGCAAGTTTCATGTCCCCAATGATCCAATAGGACCTTCGAATCTCAGTAAATGTGCGTAATTGTCCACCATGGAGAGCATAGCGATGTTTTTCATGCGCAATCAGGAGCGAGATGCGATTTCTTCTAGGCAGTAAGTATGGATGACGCATGTCGTAAGAGACAGGAGCTCGATCTAGACGTCCTCTAACGCGATACACTTGTTGTTTCTCATCGAGAATTGGGTTGAGTTTCCGAAGGTTGTGATCAGTAAAGTTCAGATCTCGCTGGGCATATCTGATCCAATAGAGTTCTGCTTCCTTGATTCTTGCCAAGGTAGGAAACTTTGCGACTGTCTCTGTGAGACGACTGAGCCATTGATTTTTCGGTAATTTGGACAACGACAGAATCCTTGCTGTTACCATAGTAAGACGTGTCCAACTTGAGTAATCGATGGGATTCAAGATGGGTTGTTCCGGAAAGTCAGCGACTAGTTGCAGAGCAAGGACTTTGGCATTGCGCACATGGAACTTTTTCAGTTCAGCATCATCAGAGTTCATTTTCAGTTTTGGAGCGCTGGGCCATTCTGACGGCGATTTGCGGAGGAATGCTGGACCCGCGATCACATTTCTCATTTGGTCTACAGTTCCACCACGCGATACCAGATCGATGACATTTTCGTCAGTAGGTACAAAGGCGATTTCTGTGACCGGATCAAAGTTCTGGGTGACTTCACCAACTCGGCAGGCGACGTATGATCGAAATGCCTTCGAATGTCCTTGGAGCCAACTTATAACCGTTTTACTGTCGGTCCAAAGTTTCACAGACTCGATTTCAAGACGTAGCGCATCGCGAACAGTAACCACCAATCGACTAAGAAGCAGCATTGCTTGTAATTCCTTTCTTGGAATACTGGATTGTTTCAATGGTGTGAGCCATGAGCGAGCACATACGAATGATAGTTCAGCTTCTCCATCCCCCGATTCAGCCCATCTCAGCCAGTTTCCCACCCCCATGGCATCCTCTGATGCATCACTCATACCATGGAGTGAAACCTTAGGTAATGTTAACTGACCACGGAACATTGGAGGTACTAAACATCGATCAATCTCCACACCAGCGACGTCCTTCAGATCACGTTCAATCGACTGAAGTTCAGCGTACAGATCACTGTCCTGCGAGATTGGCGTGTCCCAATCTAAATCGAACAGCCATAGTTTTTGTAGAAGCATTCTAGGACGCACGGTTACACCGGATATCATTCCAAATATGTCATAGTATGACGCCACTTTTTTCAATATGTTGCGCTTGGTGGGGACGAGAATCTGGTAATCAACGTCTTTCACACTCAGAGTGTCCCTGTTTATGTTCCATTTAGTACCCAAGACTGTTGTGTTGCCATCTTAAGGAACATATTCTGCCTCGCTTATTTCTCTAGCGTTCGATATGTTGTAAGGCTCTGCCTTGGGGGGGACTTCAATGACTTCAACAATTATTCCAAGTTTCTGCTCTTTATTTCTCCCATAGATCTTATAGTACAGCCTCTGTTCTTACTTGCTGGGTTCTCCCTGAGGGAACGGATCTCCCAACTTTTATACACTTCATATGTTTGTTACATGTTACTAAGGCGATGGTGACATTTACCACCTGATACGAGTGACGAAGCGGTCCCATGATACGGGGTTAGCTTGGTGTATGATCCGTCATCTTGCATCATTTGGCGTGTGAATCAACATCGCCTCCCTCTGAATGAAAAGAACCAACTTGATAACCTCACGTATCATAAATAATTCCAAACCAAAAAGTATACAATGTGTTGGTTTAGTTTGACCAGTGGTTTACTTTAGTTTGGTCACTACAACACTTCGGCCAAGTTTCTCCTAAATTGTTTATCTTTAATTTTTGAACATGCATTTTAAGTAATCATTTTATTCCCTTGAACAACACTGTTGTTTACTTCCAATTTCTAAATACGTATACCTTAAATAATCATTTCATTCCTTTGAAGAGCCGCTGTGTGACCGAGATCTGTTACAAATGCTAACTCTAAGGTGAACTGAGATTATAACCTTTAAACAACTTTATCCATCCTTCTCACATATATCCCCCTCGTCACCTAGCGATTGACCCCAATCGCTGCCTCTGGGAAAGAATCTGTTGTTGATTAGACACACTAATACCACACCGCTACCTGACTTTCAGGTCAATGCGTTAAGAAAAACATTCTTAATATGCTTGCAAACAGAATAGCAAGCATCCAAAACTTCTCGCGAAGATGGGCCGTCAAGCATGACTCCTTGTAAGCCACAAGAACGTGAACAAATCCGCACGTGTACCGAAGCGTGACAACGGTCAACTGTGCCATTTGCTGCGCTTCATTATAATAATGGAACGGAAGATGTCCCAGTGGAATAGTAACACACCTCGAGCCAGATTTGACAGATAACAACATACGTACAGTATCATCAATGGTTCTAAAACCATGGTTCTAAATTGCCAAGGACTTTCGCCTGGCCTGTCAAATCCAATGTAATAGTTTTGTTAACCACCTCCCAGTGGAGGGACGATGACGCAACCTGTGGAACACGCGCCATCAAAACCAAAAGAGCTAACTTCCGTACTCGTACGCAAAGATATACGACGATCCCAAAATGGATCAGAGCGACAACTAATATTACCGGTGGAAAGATGGGGGAAGACAGGAAACTCTTGCCATAGAAATTATCATCCACCCAGTCAGCCGTAGAGTCATACATCTTTGTCTTAGTCGCCATAGATGCTGCAATAGCACGGAAATCACGAGCGCTATCCTTATGCAGTGTCATGATGTTACTCCAGTTACCCTCATGCAAGTCAATATCAGGAAGCTTGATATGAACCTGGCCATGGTAAATATGCCTAGTATCAAGCGGTTTAAGCTGCAAGGGCCCGGAAAGTAACATATACACTGGAGCATTAATGGTATTGTAGGTGACTACTCCATTAATAGATGGTAGCAAGTTGGATGATGATTTCAGGGCACAACCGCACTGAGGACGGACAACACAGGTTCGGCAGGCCGGGGTGCGAAAAACTGGCCTACCTTCGCACTCAACCTCCCAATATTCGTCAATACTGCTGGCAAAATATGAATTGTCGCCGAGGGCATGAAATACATTGGCAAGAGCCCGAGGTTGATAAACAATCTGACACAACTTCATTATTTCATCATCGTAACCGAAAAATAGTGCTGCTAGGCATGACTTTTGGGAACGAGGTACAATGGCCATCTTAGCGGCACAAACAAGGATCCCTTCACCCACACATGATTGAAAAGCCTGCTGGGAAATGGAAACATAGTGCTCTTTATCAGCAGTTATACCAAAATACGGGTCAATACCCATGATTTGAGTAGAGTTGGTTACCGTACCATTCATAGCCACCGGCAAGGATACCACAGAGTATAACCGAAAATGTGACCGAATTTTCTCAATTGGAAGTTGAATGGTAATTAAAATATTAGAAGCTGTTTGTGTGAAAACGACATTTCTGACCTGATAATAATAATTCGCCTTAGGGTGGGTAAGGACGTATCCAGGATGATGTTCGTACAGGTATCTTGTTACGTTATCAAGGGTACCTTGAACAACTGGTACAGGAACCAGTTCGACCGGTAAGCGTCCGGCCAAGAGTGTGGTAGCTGCACGGACCCACGACTGAACTTGCATTTCCAATGCTAAAAACGCGTTAGTCGTCTGGAATACGTTTCTTACCAGCCCTAGGGTACTAAGTACTGCTGCCTCTGTTCGTGTCTCATTTTGCATCAATCCAGCCATCAGGGGAGCAAACCGTTTAATCGTATTGCGATTCAATTGAATCAGATTGAAAGCTTGTTGAATACGTTGATCAGTAACATTCATTATGGAAGATAGATCGTGTTTCAATTTAACCAGTTCATTTGTATTTTGAGACCCTTGCTGGCTTAATTTCTGCAGATGAGCTACTACCTGGTCCAGCTGAGACTGTGAAACTGTCCCGAACAACGCGGAAGAGATATCCCCGATGATGTTGATCAGTCCCCGTTTCCTCCTGCGGCTGGTGTTCGCCTCATCTGTGGTTCGTACTGGTGGCGGTAGTAATTCCTTCACCAGTTGTTGCATGTGTTTAATCCGTTTGACTGTAGTTTCCCGTTCCTCCCGTATTGTTTGAATAGTCTTTGCGATGACAGAGCAGTAACCATCTCTGCCATCATCACAATCCGGTTTACGCATACGATAATCCAAATCATCGAATGACAAGTAATTGATAGCATAACTGTGCGTCCAATAACTATCCGTCAAGGCCGTACTGCCCATGGCTTGAAACATGACCCCATAGGGAACACGCAAGATATTGTGCTCCGTGGCATCACCAAAGGACAGCATCAGTAATAAGAGAAGGCAGGTCCACATTGGTCGCATCACCCTGTAATAATAACGGACAATAGTCATTTTAAAAGGGTACACAGTTGACATAGAATATCCGCTAATGTTTATCCGCGGGGGGCGAACCAGTCTACCAGACCGTGTACGATACTGGTCCTGATTGTATTCAACCCGGGATGGTGATATCGTAGCATTGTCAATCAGAGGAGGAGATGCATTCCCCACCTCAGGTACGACGTGCGTTTCATTGGTCTGTCGAGGTGCCACAGTGGTAGCCGCAGGCCTCTGTGCAGCGGGTTGCGGGAGTTCATTTAGCGGTATAGTGTCCAACAGTTCATCCTCAAGGAGCTGCTGTGGGAGTCGTCTGGGGCCGTTGGTCAGTATAGTATGCGGTCCGCAACCGATTGACATGCACTAATTTTGACACCGGTTTGTTGTGAAGAGACCGGATTCTCTAGTTAACCTCCCCAATCCGCTCAATCACTTGAAACGGTCCTTGCCACTTCTGGGTTAACTTGGCACTTTGACCCACTTTTCGTACTGGATAATATAACCAAACGAACTGGCCCACATTAAATTCCTTAGGTTTAGAAGACTTATCAGCCTGCTTTTTCATTTTGGCCCTACTGGCCACTAAGTTATCATGGGTAGCCTGATGCGTCAAGTCCAGCTTAGCAACGAGTGTTTCATAATAGTCCGAATATGTGCGCTGATCAGTCTCCTCTGTTTGAATGGAGGACTCAATGGGCAACTTTGGCAGACGTCCATAAACAAGTTCATAGGCACTTAATCCTGTGGTGTTTGAACTGGTAGAAGTCCGCAAGGCAAACAATGCTCCTGGCACTAGCAGATCCCATGATGTCTGAGATTTGTCAGACACTGTCTTTTCTAAGGCAGTACCAAGTGAGCGATGAAAGCGTTCTAACTTCCCATTTGTCTGTGGCCGGTATCCTGAGGTTAGGAGTGTTCGAGCCCCAAGAATCCGTACAGTTTCTTGGTATAGTTTTCCTAAAAACTGAGCTCCTCGATCTGATAGAATGGCCTCAAAACTTCCAAACCGCGCAAATATTTCATCCACCAGAAATGTAGCAATGGTAGTGGCCTTCATATCAGCAGCCGGGAATGCCTCTGGCCAGCCACTGAAATGGTCGATGAAAGTTATAAGGTAGCGGTTGTTGCGAGGTGTCTAAAGCTGCGTTCACACTGAATACGTATTGAATGCGCATTCCGGAATACGTGCCCCGGAATACGAATCAATGTTAATTCGCATTAATTGGGGTGTTCACACACAACATGCCAATGCGCATTAACCGGTATCGCCGCCTATTGGCCATTAGGAGAACGAATCGACTCTCCTGATCAGGAGGCGCAAATGTCGCTACTACAACAGCAACATGGAGATGGATGTCCAACATGTCCAACAAGATGAGGAACAGCAACGCCGGCAAAGCTGACAAACGGAAGAAATCTGACACTACATGCACTATTGACAACGAAATGACAGATCATGCGTTCTCCATGTGCTAGAACGGAAATAACATAATGCGCATGCGCACAGGAGGGCAGCCTTGTTAATGCGCATTGAGTTGTTCACACCGAATGCGTATCGGGCGATCCGAATTCTGATGCGAATTCAATACGGTGCTGGAACCGTTTTCGATAAACCGATTTGGCATCATTCCAAAACGATTTCAGTCTGAACAGTTAATACGAATTCAGGTTTTAATTCGTATTCAATTCGTATTAAAACGCTAGTGTGAACACAGCTTTAGGCAAGGGGCCTACAACATCTACCGACCATCTAGAGAAGATGGGAACCAGTGGTAACGGTTGCAAGGGTGCCTTTACGACTTCCTTAGATGCTGCCCGAATTTGACAATCCACACAGGTCTTTACATACTCTCTGGTATCCGTATACATTTGCGGCCAATAAAACGCTCCTTCAGTTTGAGGTAAGTTCTATCAGCACTGACATGCCCAGCAAAAGGTGCCTCATGGAATTCATGTTGGACTTCACTCTGAGTGCCGTTGGAAGCACGATGGCCTCATGTAGAGTTTGATGCTGTCCTCTCTTAATGGTTGCTAGGAACACCAACACTCCGTTCTTGTTGATAGTGAACTTATCAGCGGATAAAAGGATCTGTCGTGCAAGTTTGTCACTTTGCGGTAATGTCTTAGTTTGGCAGTAGTCCTTGAAGGCTCTGATGTCTGGCTCTTCGCTTTGTAATGTTTTAATGTCCACAGTCTCCCACTGTAACGTGTGTACATCATACGTGCGCCTGGATAAAGCGTCCGCATCGCCGTTGGACTTCCCACTTTTGTGAGAAATGGTGAATTGGTAACTTTGCAATATTAAGGCCCACCTTGCCAGTCGTCCGGTCAGGAGTCCATCAGTGTCTTGTTTCAGGATCCACTGAAGGGAGCTATGGTCAGTTTCCACATGAAATTTTCGCCCATAGAGATAGAACTTGAAAAACTTCAAAGCGCAAACTACTGCCAAAAGTTCGCGCTCCCCGGCGGAGTAGTTCTTCTCTGAACGGGTTAAATCTCGACCGCCATAACTTATTACCCGTTCCTTGCCGTCAGCATCCTTTTGGACCAGAGTGTAACCGACAGCAAAATTTGATGCATCGCAATGAACTGTCATTTCCTTCTTCAAATCAGGATAAGCTTATACAACATGGTCCGAGGTTAAAGCATTTTTGAGATTGTTGAATGCTTCTTCGCACTCGGCTGTCCATTGAAACTTCACTTCCTTCCTGGTAAGGTTTACTATTGGCCTGGCTAGGATACTAAATCCCTTAACCATTTTTCGGTAGTAATTTGCGAGTCCTAAGAAAGCCCTTACCTGAGTTACGTTTGTCGGGCGGGGATAATCCTTTACGGCCTTGAGTTTTTCGTCATCAGCTTTTACTCCTTCACGAGTCAGTTTATGCCCTAAGAACTTCAATTGAGTTTGAGCGAAATGGCACTTGCTTGGTTTGAGACGCAAACCAGCCGCCCTCAGTCGCTCAAAGATACCTTGAAGATGCTCCTTGTGCTCAGCCCAATTTCTGGAAAACGCAATAATATCATCCAAGTACACTAAAACGTTCGGTAAATCCATGAGAGTTTGATTCATGAAGCGTTGGAAAATCGAGGGTGCCGATACTAAACCCATTGGAAGCCTGGTAAACTCCCACAATCCGTTTGGGACCACAAATGCAAGTTTTCGAGCTGAAGCTGGCGATAACCTAAGTTGAAAATATCCCTGCTGTAAGTCCATGGAGGAGAAGAGGCTGGCGGGCCCACAGCTAAACAACTGTTCATTTGCTACGGGGAGGGGGTGGGAATCGCATCGGACTAATTTGTTGACATTTCGGTAGTCTATTACGAGACGATGCCCCTTTGGTTTTGGTACCAAAAGAGCGGGGGAAGACCAATTTGAAGTTGATTTCTGAATAATCCCAGCCTGGTGCAACTTTTGAATTTGTTGATCCATTACATCTCGTAAGGCCATGGGAACTCTATAAGGTCGTTGACGGACTACTGTTCCTGGTTCTGTTTCAATCTCACATTCAAAGTTTTTGGCTTTTCCTAACTCGGCAAGGTCCTCAGCGAATACGTCCTTATATTCCTCCAACAATTTATCCAATTCCTTCCGCTCTGTTTCATTTAATGAACCCTCCTCGATCTGACATCGTTGTTCTTCAAAAGATATACCTATGTCCTCAACGGCAATACCCTCCTTTGTCATAGAAATGAAATTGCATTCATATGCCGATTGATTTAAGTCTATGGAGGATGCGCTAGCCACTTCCGCTCCTCGCCGTAATGTGACAGGGAATGGGGCAGGGTTGAGAACACGAAGGGGGACTATTCCCTTCTGAATATACGCTATACTGTGTGCTCCCATTAATCTATATCGATTCCCCAATCTTTGCTTCGGTTGGATAGTACATGCCTGCCCTTCAATTCGATCTGTAAACTTTATTTTCCCTCGTATAATCGCTTCCGATAATGCTGGGATAGTTACATTATCTCGACAGGCCACACTGGCCTGCACATTGAACTGTGCAGCCGAATCCATAGATATAGTACCCAAGTCTTTGAATGTCACTTCCCTGGTCCTAGCATTTATGATGGCCTCCTGTTTGTGGATAAAATCCAAACCCAAAATGAGGGTATGGGCAAGTCCTTTGATGACATGGCAATTGTGACTGACTTCCTGTTGCCAATACCAATGTTCATTGTGACTATGCCCATAATTTGCATATGATTCCCATCGGCACAGCAAATACTATCCCCGTAAGAACTTGGGAAAATCGGATATTTCTCCTGTGGTAACATTTTCATAAAATAATCATAATCAATGACACTAATTGAAGCCCCAGTATCCACTAGCGTAGAAATTGTTACATCATCACATTTCATCTGAATTGTCGGCCCCCCTGTGAAGTTTATTTGAAAAGACTTTCTTGTTGCTGTTCTTCTTTTCCCCTTTTGTTTCGGCTTCTTTTCCTTGACGTCAGGCTGGTTCGGTTTCGGTAGTGGCTATTGTTGATTTGCTGGTCGGGGCGGTCCATCCTGTCGTCCTGGGTAATTGGACAGGGGTGGTGGTCCATTTGAAGGATACCGCTGCCTATCGAGTGGTGCATTTGGAGGGTACCGCTACCTATCGGGTGGTGCAGTTGGAGGATACCGCTGTCCATCTGCTCTCTCTTCATCCCGCCGTTTCACGATGCAGTCCCTCTGAAAGTGTCCAGGCTTACCACAATAGTAACAAATGACTTGAGCATTTGCATCACGACGATTTCGGCCTGGTGCTCCCGCTCTGGTGTAATATGGTTGTCTCGCATCGGCTGACTTTCTCAGGTCCGTTAATTCGATCAGGGTTCGCCAGTCTACCTCTCTGGCTGGGCACCACCTCCACAACTAGGAACCTCTCTGACCAGGCACCACGGATGCGCATGCTCCGTTTGGATCTATTCCGTTTCCGTTTTGATCACTTCCGGTAACGCAGGCGCATTGAAGTTGAGGAAAATATTAACTTAATATGGCGTATCCGTATTTCGCGTAGCTAATGCCTGAAATGCAGTGGCAGTGCCCAATCATGGCATAGTGATAGTAGTATATTGAACAGACTCAAAGTTTTATTTGTTCAAGTAATCAAATGTATAAGGCCAGGGAGACATACAATGTTTTTTTCACTTGGTGGTGCCTGGCTGTGGAGGTAACCTGCTCTCGACCATTTGAAGAGAAATGACTATGTTATTGTTCGATTATTAAGGCAGTTTGCCCAATATTGAACAGATTCAAAGTTTTATTTATCAAAGTTATCAATTGTATAAGGCCAGGGACACATACACTGCTTTTTTCACTTGGTGGTGCCTGGCTGTGGAGGTAACCTGCTCTCGACCATTTCAAGAGAAATGACTGTTATTGTTCGATTATTAAGGCAGTTTGCCCAATATTGAACAGATTCAAAGTTTTATTTATCAAAGTTATCAATTGTATAAGGCCAGGGACACATACACTGCTTTTTTCACTTGGTGATGCCTGGCTGTGGAGGTAACCTGCTTTCGACCATTTCAAGAGAAAAGACTATGAAATGTTCTGTTATTAACACAGTTTACCCAATATTGAACAGATTCAAAGTTTTATTTGTTCAAGTAATCAATTGTATAAGGACAGGGACACATAGACTGCTGTTTTCACTTGGTGGTGCCTGGCTGTGGAGGTAACCTGCTCTCGACCATTTCAAGTGAAATGACTATGAAATGTTCTGTAATTAACACAGTTTGCCCAATATTGAACAGATTGGGTTATTGATCAGTTTGGAAGAAACCTCTTTAAAATATTCAATATTGGGTGGATTGTGGTAATAACTTTATAGTCATTTTACTTAAAAAGTCAAGAGTGGTATTCATTGATTGTAGTCACAGTGTAAAATGTTCAAATCTCATCAGGAGGTTTTTATTAATAGATATGCGAATGTGTCCACTGAACAAAATTGTTGTAATTCAAATGATGTCTATTGATTGATTAATAAATACATCTTTAAAACTAAATCGTGTGGTCATTTCATTACTTGGACCCTTCAGCCTGGAAATTCTTCTTCTTTGTGTTCATTTCCATCTAACAGACTCTCCAGACTTACTAGTAATCAGAAGCGGAGTTGGTGTTCGTCAGCCGGTCAAGTCTCCCTCCTCAACGCTGCAAGCGTTGGGCATCTTCCCAGGATGTGCTCTACAGTCATTGGCTCGATCTGGGGGGTGTCGCTTTCTCCTTACTCCTAGACAGAAGCCTGGAACAAGCTGGACATCGGGCAGCAAACCCAATATTAATGTGCTCAGAACACTTCTCAAGTAATTAGTGTTTCAGAGTGATCTATAGCCTATACCTAATACAATAGTGATGGTTTCGGGCAGGGCTTAGAGGAGGCTTAGAGTAACGAGACTAGTATATAGCAGGCCCGGGAAAGCAGGGGCGTAGGTAGCAGAGGGGGGGGGGGCAAACGCCCCCTCCCCCCGAGGTCACCAAAATATGTGTTTTTGGCCAAAAGATTTCATAAAGGGTCATTTTGTCCCCC